>NC_044910.1:30997712-31297712 GCF_001633185.2 Quercus lobata | reverse complement strand
AGAAGTTATTTGACAGAAGGGGGTGACCAAAAGAAGCTAATTGGCATGGCTCGTGCAACATCAGATCATGCTTTCAATGCTACAATATGGGATGTCCTTGTTGATCCTTCATATCAGGTACAATATGTGTTACTTAAGCATGGATGGGCAACCATATCGTTACTGAGGATTTTAATCATTATTGCTCATCAAAAAGAGAAGTCTAACAATACAAGCTTATTGAAGCATGTGTATCAATCTGAAATTGCAGTCATGCTAAAGAAATACAACAGCACAATTTGAAGTTTTATACAGGCAGCTTCTGTTTCTGGATATCTAGTTGAATGCATTTTACATTTATTTATGATATAGGATAATAGGCTGGCTGAATGGGGTCGAAAGTGGACTAAACAAATAACTATAGTATTAATTTTGTAAAAAATGTGTCTTCTTTTGATAAAGCTGCAAGTTTGGGCTCAAGGAAATACTGCAATTCGACTTAAAAATGAGTGTTGGTGTTTGACTTCCCACCACACTTTTGTTTCAGGTGTTTCAATTTGGGTCTGGTTTTAGATGTCAGATCTTTTGCTTTTGATTCACTGGTAAAAAGTAAAGGCATTCTTGAAGTTGGCAACCATGTGTTCATGGACCTAAGTACATCTTTGTGTAACAACAAGACTTAACTGATGATTTTCATTATATGCAAATGCAGTATCTTACTTACGATGTTTTGATCGTTCAGGGACAAGGCCTTGGAAAGACCCTTGTTGAAAATATTATAAGGGCTCTTCTGCAAAGAGACATTGGAAATATAACACTCTTCGCAGATAGTCAAGGTATAAATAGCGAATGATTGATTTTATGTTCATTATGGTAGAAAGCCCATTTATCAGCCCATTGTTTTTAACTTAAACTGTCTACTAGATAGTTCTTTTCTTTGTATGTGGGATTCAAAGCCTCACTTCTCTTCAATTATCATTGCAGTTGTAGAGTTCTATCGGAATTTAGGTTTTGAACCTGACCCAGAAGGTATTAAAGGTATGTTTTGGTACCCAAAGTTCTAATTCTCACCACAACAAAGTCAAGCTTGTTTTTCCTTTGACATTGATTTGTGTGGCGGGTTTGGATGGGAATTGGGACAAGGCTGATAATTTCCCCATTTGTAGTTTGTAGATATGACATTAATGCTTAATGGTTTTATGTGAGTTATCTCCCCTCTGGACTAAGGGAATAACAGACACTGAATTTTTCCATATATTTTAATGCTGGGAGGCTTACTCATATCTGTAAAGGATCTCTTCATATTAAAAAACGAAGTTTTATGTTGGTCGCCAACCTACTGCAATCTCCTCTTTCATCCAAGTTTAGGACTCTAAGCATTGATACGGGTGGAGTTAATGTGGTGAAAAGAGGCAGGGGAAATCAAAAATCACTAGGGTAGACAATAATGGAGGATATATTGAATAGGAAGGTGGAAAGAATGATTTAAGATAGAATAGAAAGATGAGGATGAATATGAGTTTGACTCTGATTTGATGAGGTTCTATAACCAATCCCAATTTAATTGGTATGAAGGACATAATTGAATTAAGTTGAATTCAATTGCACTCAATCCACCATATTATTGAAAAGATTAAAGTCCCAATAGTTGTTCTATTGTGTTAGAAGATTTTGGATACGTGACTGCTCAAAGAGGCTTCCTTCTACAAGGAAGATCACTCTGATTCTTTATCCTGAAGTTTTCCAAAGAGTTGGTTCTTTCTACCAAGCACATCAGGGATGGCACGTGTATGTTTAGGCAGTGGATGCTCATCATCAAATAAATATATTAAGTTAAAGAGGGGAGACTGCATACTATAATCATTAAGGTAAAGCATGTTTACACGATACTAGTACTGTTTGGATTGCCCGGCAAAATCAGCATATAAGAAATTTACCTTAATAAAGGAAGACTAGCACTGCATTAAAAAAAATAATGGTGATTGCCATGTATACTCTTTAACAAGAATTTGAAAGCTACCACCCTTTATAATTACCCCATTGTGTCAGGATTGTGAGGGTAAAGTCACATAGATGATTCAATGTGCTCATTAGCACTTGATTATAACGTGTTTGAACAAACAAAGAAATGCAAATATGCGAGCTCGATTTGCACTGAGTTATGTTTTCTTTCCTGGGAGTCCAAAGCAATTCTTATAAGGGAGGGACAATAATTAAGCACCGCTTTTTAAGTTCTTTGTTCAATTGAAAATAATCAATGTTGGTGCTGAATTTATAACAACTCTGTGTTTCAACTTTCAACTCTGTGTTTCTCAAAAAAAAAACTTTCAATACCCATAAAAACTAAAAAGACACAAGTTACTCCCACTTTTTATTTTTTGTTAGATAAGGATCGTACTCCCACTTGAGTCTAGTAGAAAATCCGAGCCAGGATTTCAAGATCGAAGTGGCCAAAGCAATGGTGATGACGTAATTGTAAACAACCAACACCTGAGAGATTTGTGTTAAATTTGATTAGAGATAATATACATATATATATTATTTGGCATCATCTATATATTTTCTCTATAATCAAAATTTGGAGTTATTTTATTTTATTTAAAAACGATTTCATGGGGGAGAGAATGGAGTTTTTATTTTTTAATCAAATCATATCATATACTATATGATAAAAGTTGGGCTTAGAAGCTGTGGTTGCGCCAAGTGGCTTTATCAAATTGCAGAAATTTTATTAGATTTAAAAAATATATATATACATATATTTTGTCCTTATCTTCTTTTCTTATAATTTTTAAGTTGATAAAAATTTTAATTTAATTACAATCCAAATTCTTCATCTAATCCTTTTATTATTAATTTATCTATAAGTTACTAAAAATCTTAATTGCAATCCAAATTCTTAATGCGATTTTATTTGAAGAGATTAGCAACCATATCCATCTACCTACAATTTGTTTTGAAGAGATTAACTTTGATGAATCTGGATTTAGATAGGTGTTGTTGATGAATTTTGTGTTTTTAAGTTTGATGATTTCTCAAGGAAAAAAAGAAAAAAAAAAAGAAGAAGGAAAAAGACAGAGGTTAGACATCATTTAGTGGTCTAACGTTAATAGGAGTTACTAGTCGCTAACCCGTGCGATGCAGGGGAAATGTATTGAGTACAATATATAATTTAATCTTTGTTTATTTTACTACAACACCAAAATTAAATTTATAAAATAAAATCATATAGCTAAATCATTTGTTAACAACTATACGTTTCAGACATTTATTAAACTATATTATTATTATTATTATTATTATTATTATTATTATCAACTTAACAGTATTTTAATATATGATACCAACATGCTTTAAGAAAATGTCCAACACTAAAAACAATTTCGAAAACAAACTCAACTAAACAGTTTGATGAATAAATATATTACAATCTATAATATAAGCCAAGAAATAAACTTTAAAACCAATATGAACAAAATCCACGTCAAACAAAACCATTTCGATCATTAAGAATATGACTCACTAAAGTCATGAAAAACACAGGATTCATTACAAAAAAAAAGAAAAAGAAAAAAAGAAGAAGCATCTTTAGTCTTTATAGATTTTGCCTAAGTACCCAGATACGATGACACATACTCACACAAAAATCATTAAAGAAAGAATCAAAGAACATACACAACATGTACATACGCTATGAAAGTAAAAATAAGAAAAACAAAAGAGACGTAAACACGGACAATTAAAGAAAAAATATAGGAAAAAAAAGTTAGGAATAGAAATATAAGATAAAGATGGGTTACCCTCAAAAAGAATAATCCATGGATATTCATTGAAATCTTCTAGATAATTTCTGATAATAGAAAAAATAAAACCCAAAAGTTATGATGTTAAAACTTCCAAAAGGCCAAAAAAATAAATTTAAAAAAAAAATTAGAAGATTCAAAGCTTCAAAAGTATTGAAATAAAACAATATATATATATATATATAAATAAAATTACGCAATAAAGAAATACAATAGAAAGAAGGGAATCCATGATTATAGCTTTTCTACTATTGAAATTGGCCAGACAATTAAATGTATTGCAAAAAATGAACTTAAAAATTCATATGTAAACCAAACAATTAGAAGATTTTGAGCCAAGAATTTATTAAAACAAAACAAAAATTATGTGACTACACAATGGAGAAATATAATAAACAAAAAAAATATGTCTACACAACATAGAAATATTAGAGAAATATGAGTTACCTTTTAAATGTTAAAATTCAAAATATTAAAACTTTTAAAAGGTTAAAAAAATTTGAAGATTTAATTAAAAGATTCAGGCCTAGCAATTAAATAAACAAAACAACAATTGACAAACTTATAAGAAAAAGCAACAAATCTATAATTTTTATTGAACAAATCAAATAACCCTAACCTTGATGCATTGACCGAAGAAGGAGAGGAGTCCAATACATAAGTGGAATATGTGAATTGTGAAGCATGAGCCGCCCTCAAAAAAAATCTTGAAGAAAAATAAGTTTTAAGGAGAAAATTGTGTTGCGGCAAAAGAAAATAATAGCAGATCTAATCATAAAATCTAAAATAAAAAGAATTTTAAAAAAAAAAAATAGTGGTGATCAACGGCCATACATATAAATATAAGATATTGACCAACCTTTATAAAAAAAATGTCAGTTTCAATATTCACTTTGTGGTGAGGGTCCTCAAACATCATCTTCTCCACGAATAGTTTTTGGGGCTTAGGTTTTCTACGCAAGCAATTCTTAAATAGGAGAGAGTAAAGGCGGTGGGAGAGTGTCCTTATTTGACTAGAAGTCTAATTTGCATTGGAAAAAAAAAACAGTGATGAGGTGGAAAATTTAATTTAATTTAAATATTAATTTAAATATTGTGCTGACGTGGAAAATTGTGGGAGCTTCAAAAGATTCGTTTTTATATATATATATATATAGATTATTATTATTTTTTTTTATAATAAATTATCATTATTTACTTTCTTATAAAAAAATCATTTAATTTTTATTTTATTTTTTAAAACACCTCATGGATAGACACAAAATTATAATTATTCTTATCAACTTTTGTCTATACATCTCTATCAATTTTTTAGATAAATACAAAAACATATTTGTTGTTACCTTTCCTTCACTCTTTTTGCTAAAATTGCACATATATTAGACTTCATTCTCTCAATTTCTTCTCCGTAATTGTTATTTTCAATTTCTTTTTTGTAACTTTTTTTTAATAGGAACTTCTCTGTAACTTTGAGTTTATGTGTTGATTTATATATATATATATATATATATTTTTTTTTATGCTTCATTTAAGTTACTTTTTTTTTTCTTTCTTTTCTATGTGTCATTCAACTACTTTTTATTTGGTCATCCAAGTTACTTTTTTTTTTTTATTTATTTATTTTTTTTCGTATTTTATTTTCTTATTCTTTGTAAGGCATTGATTTTATTGCATGTATTTTTTTATAAAGTTTATGATAGCTATTTTTCTTTTTTGAGGGTTTGGTATGATATTTCACTGTGATTATCAATATGTATTTTAAGAGTTTTAATCGGTAACATGTATTCTTCCATGAATATAAATTAAAGAGAAATTTTGTATTCTTCTATGAATATAAATTAAAGAGAAATTTTTGAGAGAAAAAGAAATAGTAAATTTCAAGAACCAAAGCTGGTTGACTATTTGAAGCCCACCTTGAACAAGTAAAATTAGTAACTTTTTTGTTGGGTTAAGATAATTAAACATTTTTATTATTTTTAAAAAATAATTTAAAAATTATATATAAGAAAAAAAAAATCTTATTCATGATATAAACATATTCACCATAATATATATATATATATATATATATATATATATTGTGGGGGCTAGATAATTAGGAAGTACTGTTGAGGCAGTATTAACTGGGCCTATAGCTCGATCCGAGGACGTTAGACCATCCGAGGAGGTCCAGACAAGATTATAAGAAGAACGGAGTGAAGAGAAGAGTAGAGACAATATGAGATAAGTCCAACAAGCGTCCGAGGATAAAAGCCATCTCGACAATATATGTCCGAGGTCAGTTCGAGTGTCATTTCATCATGGACTTACTTCGGAGTTACATCATCACTAAGAGTTAAACGTTGTACATGGGATAAGAAAAGAGAAGGGCAACAAATATCTTCAAAAAGCTGTTACCTCCGCATTAAATGACTCCCAACCAACTCTCTAGCCGCATTAATGTGGAAGTGACCCCTGAACAGTGATCAAGCAGCCTTACAGCTACTAGTTGATAGTTCTAGGAAGTGCTGGATGAGACAGGAAGGAGTTCCCTAAATCTAACCTACACGTATGTGGTAGGGGCGACACCAAGACTGAAATATATAACATGGAAAAAGGTACTAAAAGAAGGAGGAGAGATTGTCTAAGAACAGGACTGTGACTCTTGTATAATTTTATTGTTGAACAAGACAACATAATACAAACTCCTTGGGCTATTCCGAGGACAGATTTTCTGATCTTACTTGTGACTAACAGTCTCAAACTACCAAGTTTAATCGTTTTTCTCCTGGAATAAATCTAGTTCTTCCATCCATGCTCTACAAATTTATTGTTTGGGCCGCTTGGGTTTGAGCCCAATCTTGTTTTGGGGCCAACCCAATTTTAGTCCTTACATATATATATTTATATATATATATATATATATTACTTATTAAAAGAGTGCAATAAATATGTTTGTTTTAGAATATGTAAGATGATTTATTCCTTTTTTTTTCGTATATTATTTTTTGCCAATGTTATGAAGCAAAATTTGTAAGCTTTACTTCAAACTTACGTGGATTTGAATTTGTCATTAAATTTTTTTTTTTTTTTGCAAAATTTGTCATTATTTTAAATTTTTAGTAATTTAGATTGTTCTTAATTATTGTATTGAGTTTTCACTTAAATATGATTTCAATTATTGTTTTGGATAGTTTTTAATTATTAAATTCAAGGTTTTTCTATTTAAATGTATGTTGATTGAGCCTTAAAGCTCAATATATATATGCATTTTATAATACCTTAGTTTTACACAATAAGCATTCATTATATAACTTAAAAGTGAAATATTAATTTATTTTTATTATCTATTCTATTATCTAATTTTAAGTAAATTAATACAGAAAAAACTATTTACATGTAAATTTTGATTAAGTTGTGCATCGCACAGGCATAATGCTAGTTCGGAGTTAAAACTGAGTTTTATAACAAACCCCTTAGTTATATATATATATATATATATATATATGTGGTTCCGTCCCTAAGTGATGCTCTCTATGCTTGGATTTTCTTCTTTATTTATTTTTGGCAGAATATGCTTTAAACTTGGATTGGTTTGACAAAATGCTGAGAATTGCCACCTATGAAGCTTTCGCAAGTTTCGCTCTCAAGGATTTTGAGTTTATTAAGGACTAGTATCCAAAAAAGAGGATTTTGAGTGTTTGACAGGATAACCAAAATTTGCACCCAAACAGGGCATCCGCATTAGTATTATTCTGATACCATAAACAGAAAATTCAAAAAATTGTCGTGTATATGGAAATGATCGAAGGGTTCGGTTAATGTGTGCCCTTAGTATTATTCCGATATTAAAAACAGAATATTCAAAAAATTGTCGTGTATATAGAAATGATCGAAGGGTTCGGTTAATGTATGCCCTTAGTATTATTCCGATATCAAAAACAGAATATTCAAAAAATTGTCGTGTATATAGAAATGATTGAAGGGTCCGGTTAATGTGTGTCCTTGAAGGGTCCAGTTCATGTGTACTTTAAGGGCACACATTAACAAATCTATTTTTGAAAAAGTTGTCAAAATTTTTTCAATTTCCGATAAAACTTTTTCAAAATTGATTTACTATTGTGTACCTTTAGGGCGCACATTAGTAAAATCCATGATGGAATACCATCTTTGGATAACATTGGAAGTCAGAATCAGAACACCATATAAATTATATACCATAAATTAAAATTATGGTAATTATAATAAAAAAAAATTAAAGGGTCATATTAAGGGAAATAATAAGTGTGATTTACCCAACCAAAGCTGAACACCTCATTTCAAACTGAGATACGGATAAAATACCTGTTTTCAAAATTAACTGCACTAATTTTAATAATTCGATTTTTGAATAATAATCCGGTTCTACCCGATCGGGAAAAGAAAAAGAAAATCAAGTGCCAGCTCTATGATTAGTAGTGTGTTCCATTGTACTCTGCATATTCTCTTCTCAAGTCCTTTTTTTTTTTTAAAGAATCCAGTCAATCTTTTTATTTTGGGGAGTTTCTCCAGTCAACCTTTTTTTTTCTTCCGTCAATTTCTTTTTATTTAACTTCCTTTCTTTTTTTTTTTTTTAATCGTGACTTTTGAAAAGGAAAATATTGACATTTGGGGGCAATTATACTTTACCCCCTAAACTATACCATCTTTTGCACTTACCTCCTTAAACTATATTCTATTCTATACTTACCCTACCCTATTAAACTATACATTTTTTACACTTATCCATGTAAACTACGAGAATACATACTTATTTTTCTAAACAATTATTCATAGGATGTGATGCAAAGAGTTACACAGGTAATAGTTTTGGGGGGTAAGTGTGCATTCTTATAGTTTAGGGAGACAAGTGTTATACGAGTAATAATTTAGGGGGTTAAGTGTGCATTTGGATAGTTTAGGGAGGGTAAAGTGTAATTTCCTCACTTTTTTTTTTTTTTTTTTTTATCATAACGGATTTATTCAATGCAAATATTAATTTTTATCTTGGTATTTTTCTCCATCCATTTAAACCAATACAATAAGATTTCTTTTTATATACATAAGAACCACAACCAGAACTCAAGAATTACAATTTTCCCTCATGAATGACTCTCCTCTCAAGAACTATTTCTCTCCACTCTATTCTTTGTGACCTCTTCTGAAGGAAGGGGGTTGGTATTTATAGCCAATATTTTTGCCTTCATCCTAAGCGAAAAGAGGAGTGATGATGATGGACATCCAGTCTTTCTTTTCTTTATCTGTAAATTAGGCTAAAATATGATTGCATATAGGCTCTCATTAACTTTCGTGAACAGTTGAGTTAATCTACATTTAATGCTCTCATTAACTCCTGTGAACAGTTGAGTCACTTAACACTTAATGCTAATTAATTTCAATCGTCAGTATGTGGCTATCATTAATGTTGATACAACAATTCTGAAGAACGCCTTTCTATCTGGACTCAAGGATATGATCATTTTTATTAGCTTTCCTTCTTCTCTCCTCCCTTCATTTCTAGGACACATGCTCGTATTTCTCAAGACATCTCTCCACAGTCCTAATCTTTTTTCCTTGGATTCCCATTTCTCCATTAAAACTAAGCTTCCTCGGTTGACATATTATCTTGGTTCAAGATATTTACTCGGTTTGAATAGTTTCCATGGGTATTGGCAACATGGAAATCTTTAACTCTCCACGTTAAGGTTTACAACTTTTTCCATAACTATTTATAAGATTTATTGTAAATTTGTTTGATAAAAAGTTGGAAAATAAAATTTGTTATAATTAGTGTATAATAAAAGCGGGGTTAGCAATAGAATCAAGTAGAACTGTAAAAGTGACGTAACTTCATTCTTAACCGGTTATTTAACCAAGAGACTTATAACTCAATTAACTAATTTTAAATTATCCAATAGTCTCTTTCCAAAGATTCAAATTTCAAATTCCTCTTCCTATTCTACTTATTGAATTATCAATAAATAAATAAAAAAGAAATTGAAAAGAAAATTACTCTCCTAATTCGGTCGGTGCCGCGTGAGCAAAGTCGACTTTATGAGTCGCTGGTTTTTGGACTTTCAAGTTTGGTAGTATTTGTTTGTGGTCAAGGTTGAAAAGAAAACAACGTGCGGGCGCAAAATAATAATCTATCCTTGAAAAGACTCCTATAAACTAAAACTTCGTATGTTTCTCATTCACAATTACATTTACATTTAAGTTTAAACCATGTACTGTAAAGTTAGATATTTTACTATACTTGTATATCTATCTTCAATATTAAAACATAATTAACAGGATTGGTTTTGTTGAAGGTTTCCTTTGGAACCTACCTTCACCGATTCTTTAAAATCGCCGGGTTTTTGACACACCCTGCTGTGACTCACTAACTCGGCGGTTTTATTCTATTGAATCTATTCCTTTCCTTTGTTTTGGAACCTACGCGCTTTCCCTCTTTTTGTCTGTATTGGTAAGTTCCATTATTTTCTTTTCTTTGATTTTCTCTTAATTTTCATGATCGGATTCTCTCTGATCCTCTCATGTGTTGACTAGTATCTGCAATTTCAAATTTTTTTTTTTCTTTGAGGAAACGAAAAATGGTAGAATTGTCTCTCTCTTTGGACTTGAATTTTGAATTCTTTGATGGGGGCATTGATCAAGATTATCAAGTTTAGCCTTTTAATTTCTATGTTCTAGTTGTTAATTTTGATGGGTTCAAAGTGGAATGTTGGAGAGGCTGTTGATTGTGGAATTGGGTATTCTTTGATTTAGAAAAAAGTTATCATCTTTAGACGAGATTTTGTGATTAATTCCATTGAATTCCTTCAATTTTTTTTTTTTTTTTTTATCTTGTTTGTTCCTTAAGTTATTGGTAATTCTTATAATGTTTATGTTTTGGTAATGTAATTCTATCAAGCATCTGAAAATCTGATCTTGTATTGCAGCTAAAGCTGGCATCCAACAAGGACTGGTGCCTGCACCTAAATTGGCTTCTGGGTGCTCTCTGAATTAGGGGTTCTGGAAGCTGCTAATACGAGGAAACGTTGTTCGCTGTATGATTTGCAGTCGGGGAGAGTCGAGAGACCAGTGTTTTTGATTACTTCATTGGAAGGATATATTTTGAGTTGCTTGAGATTTTGGATGATTATTTTGTTGCATCTTTACAAATGAAAATGCAGTTGAGATTTAAGGGACCCCTGTTATTCTTGCTGCTCTCCTCTATATTGTTC
This sequence comes from Quercus lobata, assembly GCF_001633185.2. Classification (NCBI taxonomy): domain Eukaryota; kingdom Viridiplantae; phylum Streptophyta; class Magnoliopsida; order Fagales; family Fagaceae; genus Quercus; species Quercus lobata. The sequence continues at coordinate 31,286,707 of NC_044910.1, read as the reverse complement.
TTTGTTTTTGCTACTGCAGAGGTTGAACATGAAATTTCTAGAAAGCTGAGAACCGCTCCACATAAGGATGTAGGAAATAATGTTATAGATGGCACTGTTACAGAGAATTCTTTCAGTTTTCAGGATACTGATAAGGTGTTGGGAGAGACTAAGGGTGGAAGCAGCAAAGTTTCATGGTCAACAGTTGCGTTATTTACACTGGCAATGGCTGCTGCTACTGGTTTAGGTGCAGTGCCATTCTTCTTTGTGGAGCTTGATCCACAGTGGGCTGGAATATGCAATGGAATGGCTGCTGGTGTGATGTTGGCTGCGAGTTTTGATCTCATAGAGGAAGGGCAGCGGGGGCATGATGGTGGAAATTGGGTTGTGATTGGGCTTTTAGCTGGTGGAATATTCATTTGGCTCTGTAAAAAGGTGATGACTTTGGTCTTCCATTTTTCACATCATTTTCTGGTTTCCCCTTTCATTGGGAATTTAGAATTTTCTGCTTCTCATCATTCTGTTTTTGATAATTCAATAGTTACAATGGGGGAGGGGGGGATTTAAATCAACAAAGGAAGTGCTAGTTGATCTACGAGGCTGTTGGCCTCATCTTTCTTATTATGAATACTTGTAAACATGCTTGATTGCTTTTCTGAATATTGGTAAAGGTTGTGGATTCAAGACCCATGGGGTGACTGTAACTTACTAAATAAAGAAGAAGGATAAGGCAGTGTAAGTAACTACAATATCAGCTTGGTAGGTGTCAATATGGCATGTGAAGAAACTTGAACAGAAAAAGACCTAAGTCCTGCCAATATATGCCTAATACATATTACATAAGGTAAGGTCTATAAGATCTAACTATTTCTTACTCACCTTTTGGGTTTCAGCTTCTTGAACAATATGGGGAAGTAAGCATGTTGGACATAAAAGGTGCAGATGCAGCTAAAGTCATTCTTGTTATTGGCATAATGACACTTCATTCATTCGGGGAAGGCTCTGGTGTTGGTGTTTCATTTGCTGGCTCAAAGGGGTTCTCTCAAGGTCTTTTAGTGACTTTGGCTATTGCTGTGCACAATATCCCCGAGGGATTAGCTGTGAGTATGGTGCTTGCATCAAGGGGTGTTTCTCCACAGAAAGCCATGTTATGGAGTGTAATTACTTCATTACCTCAGGTAATATGTTATGCTTTCTAATCCGTTGTACTTTTGAGAATATTTATCTCTCACATTGTTAAAGGCGAAAAGTATTCTAAGATCAACTGGGTCTCTCCACATTAAGAAAATAAATTAGGGATAAATGTAAGGTCTGGGAAGATCAACTCTATCTCAGTTTGTAAAATTTTTCTTCCATTCTAGCTTTATACAGTGACTTTTGCAATGCCCTTTATGTTTTGTTAAATGATCTTAGTATGGTTTTTTTTTTTGATAAATAAGTAACTTTTATTAATCCTGAAGGGAAAAAGAGATAACAACAGTACACAGGAGGTGTACTAGCAGTATATTGGAATTAAAAAAATTACAGGAATCTAAAAAATTCTAACAATCTAGAGAAGGAATGACCACTTATAGTTGCCATTAACTCATATAAAGTGTGCAACCAACTTCACCACTAGCATAGGTTGTTCAGTGTCTTCAAAGGTCCGTCCATTTCTTTCCCTCCAAATGATCCACATTACACAAAGAGGGATTGCATTCCAAATGTCTCCATTAAGATGTCTAGCAAGCCGCCTCTTCTAACAAGCCAATAAATCCACCACCCTCTTAGGCATAACACAATGTACTCCAAATGAAGAAAAAGCTAGTGTCCAAAGTTCTCTGGACACTTGCTTTGAACCTCCATGTTTCTGGTGGAGGGATGCAAATGGAACTCTGTGAGTCCAACCCAATCCCTATGGATGATTTGTTGGTTTCTTTGTGTCAGATCATTCGTCTTTTGTATCAAAAGATCTGTGTCTGCTTGGGTACTGTATTGATAGGTAGGAACCATATTGAACCTGAGGAGCAATTCACTTATAACTTTATAATATTAATGTGTGAGTGGAGACCTCACCGTGCATGAAGAGTCAGGGGAAACAGAACAGATACGAAGATCTGCTAAGATATTTGTGCGAACTGAATTATATCTTATGTTGGCCCGTTGTGCTACCTTTTACTCTCACTTCCTTAATAAAAGGGAACAAGATTTCTTGCCCCTGTATGAAGCCATGAATCATTGTGATGAGCTGTATGCCTAAGCCCATAAGCCTTTTTTTTTATTTAAAAAAGAACCTTTAAAATAGACTATGTAGAATGATGACCTATTCTTGTATCAATCATAGAATTTCAAAATCCAAACAACCCATTCAAACATGGGTAGGGCTTTGCAAGAAAATATGATCTTCAGTTCAGTTAAAAAAAATTAGGAACCTTTAATGGGTTTGTTTTACTTTCAGGGTTTGTTTTACTTTCAGTTGATGCTATACTAAATGAAGCTAGTCCAAGTTGCACTTTCAAGTGCATATACTCATCCAGAGGTTAAAGCAAAAGGAAATTAAAGTTTTGCTCACTAATATGATCTTCATTTTAGTTAAAAAAAATAAAGGAACCCTTAACGGGTTTGTTTTACTTTCGGTTGATGCCATACTAAGTGAACCTAGTCCAAGTTGCACTTTCAAGTGCATATACTCATTTAGAGGTGAAAGCAAAAGGAAATTAAAGTTTATTTTGAGTGGTGAACAAGAGTAGAATCTGAACATTCTAAATATCTCTATATGAATTAGAATATCTTTAACTCAATGGCTTTTAGCATATTTTGTATTGCAGCCTCTCGTAGCAGTGCCTTCATTTATATGTGCTGATGCATTTAACAAGTTTTTGCCTTTCTGTACGGGATTTGCTGCTGGATGTATGATCTGGATGGTAGTTGCAGAGGTACTCCCTGATGCATTTAAGGTATGTGCCTCCTTGAACTCATATATTTGGTTGGATCCATGGCTCATTTTCTGAATTAGGCTTTCTGAATGTTTTGGTTTAGTTTTTGTGTTAGCCAATCGATTCTTGTAAACTAAGCAAGAAAACATATTTTCAATTCTCCTGTGCTTGTGTATCACTTGAAGGTTGGTTACAAAACTTAGTTGAATGTTTCAACTCTTCGTAGTTTACAGTCGTTTTAGATTAATCTCCCCCCCCCCCCCCCCCCCAAAAAAAAAAAAACACACACACACACACACACACCAAAAAAAAGAAAAAGAAAAAGGAAAGAGAAACCTTAGGAAGAGAGAGAAGGTCAAAGAGTCTCTAAATATTATTGGAACTATTTTCTTATTTATTTATTGCATTTTGTTGGCTTGAAGTTTCTCATTTCCAGAAAGATAATGCTAGTTTCTCATGCCTTTTTTTTTTTTTTTTTTTTGGGTTACAGGATGCCTCTTCCTCCCAGGTTGCATCAGCAGCTACACTTTCTGTGGCATTTATGGAAGCTCTTAGTACTTTTTTTCAGAGTTTCAGCCATGGCTACAAGTGAGTTCATTCTAGAATTTTTGGTTGTTGAAAAGAACTAAAGACCAAAATTTACATAATTATAAGTTTATGGTTCATGGGAACTTACACCATCTCTAGACTCCAACCAGGTCACAATTCATCTCTCTGTAAAAAACTGATCAACAATTTATCATATACAACATCATAGTAATCATAGAACTACTACAAGCTAGTACATGCACAAGAAAATAACTAATAAATACAAGTCTCTATTACTTCTTGAAGCTTCCAAATTAGTTGTCAACCGCTTGTTCTCCAAGCCTCTACTATGTCTTTGTTATTTGTATGATGAAATTATCATGTTACCTATTTCTTGGCCACTATTGTTGTGCTTTGCCCTCCTATATATTATTTCATTCCGTTGTTTAAAGATGATTTGCAATTTCTTGATCTGACCCTAATTTTTGGGGTTTAGTCTTCCTAACTGTTTATAAATTATTTCTTCTAGTTCAATTTTTTGACCATGAGCCCTCACCAAAAGTTCAGTTGGCTACATGTTAGTTTTGATTCACAGATAGATCACTTTGATATGACATTGTTCAAGCTTTGCAGTGAACATCTTTTAATTGCATTTTATCCCTCTAAAAGTGGATTCTTGTGGCTCAGATGAGGTTGTACAATGTTTTAAATATGGTCGACACTAATTCTTGGTTGACACAATAGAAATGTTATATTGATAATGCCATATAAGAATGATTGGTACCTCCCACCCACATAAAGTGCTTGGGGTAGAGGGAGGGGAGGGTTCTTGTAGTAGCATTAGGATTTCTAACCACCCCAAAAAAAAAAGGATAATGCCATATAAGAAGGAAAACATCCTTTAAACCAACTTTGGTTGCATTTCCTTTTTTTCCTTCTTGACTAATTTAAATTTCTCTGCATTTCAGCTCAGAGGATGCTTCTGGCTTCTTTGTTTCCTTACTTTTTGGTCTTGGGCCATTGCTTGGTGGAGTTGTTCTTGTTGCATTTGCCCTTGCTTTCCATCTTCAGCATGCTTTTCTAATGGGCACAGCTTCTGGCATTGCCTTTGTCCTTGGTGCCTGGCGACCATCACAGCTACTTTTCTCATCAAAAATGGGATTTATGCCTCTTGTATTACTGCTTGCAATGGGAGCCGCATTTGTCCATGTTACAAGTTCCAGTGTCTTGAAGCTTGCAAGTTGCAAAAGAACGTCGGTGAATAACTTGCCTACAGTATCCGGTTCCCCGTTGAGTGTTCACACCCTTCAGTCATTCATGTCATGTGGAGCAGTTGCCTTTCATGCTTTAGCTGAGGGGCTTGCACTAGGAGTGGCTGCACCAAAAGCTCCTGGACTTGGTCGGCACATGGTCCTTCCTGTCTCTCTACATGGATTCCCTCGGGGTGCAGCTGTGGCTAGCTGCATATTTGGGGCTACTGACAGCTGGCATGGGTCCCTTGCAGCTGCTGCCCTAATTGGAGTTACAGGTCCAATATCTGCAATTGGAGCTATTCTTGCAGGAATTGACTACACAGGTCTAGACCATGTGATGGTGTTTGCTTGTGGGGGATTACTCCCAAGCTTTGGAAGAATAATCAAGAGAGCAGTAAGGTTGGAGACACGGAAAGGAAGTTGCGGGCTTGTAGTGGGAGTGGTGTTTGCTGCTACGTGTTTAACATTCACTAAGTTGGTTTGCTTGCACACACCTTATTGCAATTCTGCACCAGAGGCTGTCAGATGAGTTGAGAATGCTGCAGCTCATGCTGATGTGTAATTATTAGGTGCACTTGCATACACTAATGTGGTTAGTACAATCATCTTCCAACATGTGAACTTGGCACCTGTGCTAGGCAAAGGATACCACTAAAAAAATTGTAGAAGAGATTCAGTGCAAAGGGGTGTTATAGAAGAAAAGTTCCTCAGAACTATGCCAGAGGATGAAAGGTTTCCTATAGTGCTCATAGATAATGTCATTGTTTTATTCCTCTTATAGAAAGAACAAATAAAGATTTGAATTTTCCTTTGATGTCATTTTACTTGGGCATAGTTCTGATTCAAACATATTTCACTTTTAGAGGGGAAAAAAAAAGGAATTCGATGAAAAACGTTTTCCCCATATCAGCTGCCAATCTTATTGAGCAGGTTATGAGATGAAAATGATATTGGTGGAAAATTAAGAACCCCATTGTTGTTACCAAATGGTGAATGTAAGGCTATAAAAAATTAAAAATTTCTGATTTATTAGACTTTATTTTCTCATGATGACTTTCTATGATTGTCAAACAGCTTTCTAAGGTGGTGGCTGTGTCTAGTTGCATGCCAGCCCTTCGCAGAGTGGTTTGTTTTTATTTGTTTTCCGTATAATTCAGCTGGAATTTAGACCATTACAAATCAGGTCTATGCCTGCCCCTGGCACAGGGGAAAGAAAACACACCCAACAGCTACTATGAGACCAGGTCTAGCCTGATACAATCTTAAGTAAACACTACAGCATATGGGCTATACAATAAGTTGATACAACCCCATTGAAAAACACTACTCCCAAGACTTAACACCAATTCTGAAGAAAAGAAAATCCACCTAGCCTGTGACTTCAAGACAATTCCAATCTACCATCAATTTTCCTACCAACAACCATTTTGCCAATAAAATCTCTGCACATGTCTTTGATTACCTGCTTCTCTCAGTCCTGTGCTAAAATATTAGGAATGACTCAAAAAGTTTGGTAGTGATGTAAACTTGACTAGTTTCTGTTTTTAAAGATAAAAATGGACTAATTTTAACGGTTAGGGAGATGGATAAATTATAAGAGGAAAGTGTCAAAGCATAAATTAAATAAATAAAACAACAAAACTGTTTTATAGGAGTGTCAAGTCATTTTGAAGGCTACATAGGGCAACCAAAATTTAAATATTAAGAAAAAAGAAAACAAAGAAAAGAAAGGGTTTTTAAAGAAGAAGTCGGTTAAGATATGTTGATTGAAAGCAAAGCAAGAGTCCTAAATCGTAATAGGAGTGGGTGAGTAATGAGATTTCCCGCGGAGGTCTGAAGAAAAAGCTCTCGTCTCTCAAGACTCTTTTTTTTTTTTTTTTTTTTTTTCTTTTACAGCAGCAGGTATGTGTTCTTGCTCTTTCTGTATCTGTCTCAACTTTTATAAACTGGAAAATAAAACAATATCCTCTGATGAAATAATTGCAGTGGGAGTGGTGTTTGATGCCGTGCGTTTAGCATTTACAAAGTTGGTATGCTTGCACTCACCTCACTGCAATTCTACAACAGAGGCTGTCAGATGAGTTCATATTGCTGCAGCTCATGTTGATGTTTAATCATTAGGTGCACTTAGCATATTTTGATGTAGTTGTGGCACAGTTATCTTCCAACGTCTGAGCTTGTTACTTGTGCTAGGCCATTTTATAAGAGATTCGTAAATTAAGCATGCAAGGAGATGAGAGGTTTCCTATAGTCCTCGGAGATAAGATCATTAATGTTCTTCCTCTTAAAGACAGAACAAATAAGATTTGAATTTTTCCTTTGGTTGCGATTTTACTCTGGCATACTTCTGATTCAAACACATTTCAAACTCCAAGGGAAAAAAAACCATTCTGTTGTAACCAACAAAGAAAAACAAAAAAAAGAAGAAGACGTAAAACTGGCAGCCAAGAGCCTATAGTTCAACTACCTCTGTATGTTTCAATGGAAGTTCAAATCGTCGTACCCATTGTAACTATCAATCTATCATAACTATCGTATTATCGAAAATAATTATTATTATAAAACTTGTCAATTTAAGATATTAAACTTACAATCCCAAATTAACAAGAAATTTAAAACATAAAACATTTCGATTCGATTAGAGCCAGGCAACACATTGAGTTGGGGCATCCAGGTACCATCTCCATGAAAAAACCTAGAACTAAGTAGGAGTTTGATTTTTATTAGAGCTAAACTATGACCATGATCATAATGAACGGCCACAACCCAACCAAGTTATGGACATATGAAAACAGATGAGAAAATTGCAGAAACATCACTAACAAATAGAGCCAAAAACATGAAGGATGAACCTCCAAACCAAAGTAACACTTCACTTGTAAGTCGACTGATTGCTCTGCAAATCCTCACTCCCATCAATCAACTTCTCCTTCTCTGCAACCGAACCCACCTCCACCGCAACTGGTTTAGCTTCCTCAGCACTCTGAGACCCCGTAATCCTAGCCAATATCACAAAGGACATCCCACCAAGAACATTGTTCAAGCATCTCAGAACCACCACCGAGGACTTAAACGCAAACGGAGGCAACCCCTTAGCCAACAAGAACTCAATCCCATTCAAAGTCTGGTACCTGAAATTACTATTAATCCCCATGTGAAGAGCCCAAGTGAGCGCATTCAACAGTGTTGGAGGAGCCTTATTGGGGGTCTCAAAATTGGGATCCATCTTCTTCCTCAAACTGATTAACCCATTTGAAAGTGCAGTCCCTACAACCCCAGCAGCAAAACCAACAGCAGCAAAGACAGCTCCTTTGTACACAAAAGTCCCACATCGATTGAGAAGGGAATAAGCACCGGGTTCGAACATATGACTGGCGGGACAGCTAGCAAAGATTGCAGGCAGAGAAGCCGATGAAGCAGACAACGTTGGTGCCAACAGATACATAAGAGTGAAGTTAAGAATGGATCCAACAACAAGAGTTGAGAACACAAAGTCGAGCTCGTTGAGACCAAAATTGGGTCGAGAAGCCATGTCTCCAATAACACAAGCAGAGACACCCACCAACTCTTCCATTAGAACCTTGAAAGCAAATTGTGGATCTGCAGCAACCCTCGATCTCCATCCATTCAAAAACAAACCCAAAAGCCCAAATTCTTTCCCAGAAGACTTAGAAGAATCATTACCAAAATCATTCCCATCTCCTCCTGCTCCTCCACTCCAGCCTCCATTACCGCCGCCACGTCCGATCCCAGCTCCGCCGGCAAAAGGCAATAACTTGTTGGGGATTAATTTTATAGAGCGCTTTTGATTGTTGTTGAGCGATGATGATGATGATGATGATGATGATGATGAAGAAGAACATGGAAACGAAATTGAAGCAGGTGGGGCAGTGTTGAATCGATTATCGCTAACGTTATTGTTGCAGCGATATTGTCTAGGATTATTAGAGCAACGAAGCTGAAGCTGAGCCGCCATGCTTCCCATCTTCGAAATGCGGGTGTTAGAGAGAAAAGTACAGATCGTAGCGATTTATGAATCGAGGTTTCGTTCGAGTGTCCTGCTTCAGCCTCGACCTCGAGTAATCGATTTCTGGGAAAGCAGGCTTCAAACGAGATTTGGTGAGGAGGTGGTAGGTTAAGGTATTAATATAGGTGGTACACTTGAAATTAAACTCAACAACCCAACTCAAACAGCGACAAATGCCTTAAACTAAAACCCTTTGGAAATACGGAACCAAATGTCATGCCTCACTGTACCAACGTACCACACGCTTCTGTCGATATAAATCTTTTTGTCTTTGTTCCACTTATTTCTATTTTATCTTTACTAATCATAATATTTAATTATTTTTTTCAAAAATAATTAATAATTAAATGGTCTTAAAACATACACTAGCAAAATCTTTATAATTAATAGGACCCAACTTTGATACAAAGAAATAGAAAAAAATGCCGACTTTCTCAAAAAATAAATAGTGGGCATGATGAACTTGGACGGAAATATGGATCTGGTGGATAAATGGGCACACACCACCAAGCACCAAGTTAGCTAGTAAGCTTATTCTAGTGTTCGTTTGGGCACTTAATCAAGCAAAAATATGTATAACATCTATGAGTCGTGGGCCTTCAGGCCTTCCAACCAGCCCGACATTCTTAGGGCCTGGGAAACAGTTTTAGGATCGGAACTTAAGAATATTGGGTTGGTTATTTTGGAAAGGTGTGGAGGGTGTTTTTTTTTTATAAAGTAGGCTTTTCATTCTTTTAATTAGAATACAGTGGGCACATTAGGAAACAACAGTTACCACAAAAAATAGCCTGGAATTAAACATCTGAAGAGGAGGTTTAAAAAAATAAAATGGACCAAGGTTGGACCGGGCTCGAGTTAATAATTTTTCCAGCCTGTTTGACCCCCACACACACATATATATTATCTTATTTTAATTTGATTTATTTTTGTATTTTGAAAATTAGTTTTTATGAATTTGTAAATTTTAGGTATATTATGATGGATTTTTTTTTCTTAAATAGTTTATGAGTACAATTCTTATAAGACATAAAACACGTAAGCACAAATATATAAATCATCGATTCAACCTTGAGTTGGGTTGAGAATTTTCCAACCAAACCAAATTTAGGTTGGATTGAAAAATCCTTCAATTTGACCTTGCGTAGGTAGAATGAAAAATGGAATCATGGTCTAGATTTCCATAAGCACGAGGATTGGACTTGCAAGAATTCACCAATTTGAAGTTTGCAAGAGACAAAAACTTGCTTACTTGACTAAAGACCAATTAGTGAGGTTGATCTCCCAATGGTGGTTAGTGAGAGGTGGCTTCCTTATGCCATTTGCAAGTGATATTGACAACACACCCTACGTTCAAGATGTTGGGGGGACCTTGTCGATGACTCACATGGTTGTAGGGAAAAAATCCCTTTCACATAGAATTAACTATTAATTATTGATGTGGTTAGGCTTAATGAATGTTGGATGTGAAAGAAGATGGTACTCTACATATATTTTCATTTTTAGTGAAATTCATAACTTATAATGTGTGCAAATTAAATAAAAATTAAGGAAAATAACAAAATGCAAATAAGGGTACTTTTAGGTGATGTGAAGAGTGGGAGAGATGGCATTAGTTCCAAGAGAAAGCAAAGGTTCCCTTAGCTGAATCAAACATGGAGTTTTTTAATCTTCCCTTAGCTGATTGGTTAGAGAAATACTGCGACTCAACAGAGTTTTTCCTTAGATTTCGCATTCCTTGGAAAATTATGTTTCCCCAAACTCTTTGGAATATTTGGCTTCAACGAAACAAGGCCATATTCTAGGATAGAAATGTTGAGAGTGGGTTGAATGCTCTTTGTATTAAGAAAAGTGTTGAATTCTATGCTATAGTGCCAAATAGTCTCAGCAAGCCGAGTAGAATCCAAGTTCAACTGAAGTGGTGTAAGCCCCAACCCGGGTGGGTGAAGTTGAATACAGATGGCTCAGTGTTTGGGGACCCAAAGAAGGTTGGTGGTGGAGGAATTTTTCAGAAGAGCGAGGGGTACTGGGTTGTTAGGTTTGTGAAGAAGTTTGGGAATGTTTCTAGTAACACCGCGGAGCTGTGGGCACTTAAGGAAGGTCTCCTGATAGCCAAACATTTGGGCATTGATAACTTATGTGTTGACTTAGATGTTACTTTTTTTGTATATCTTATCACTAACCCAACTGTTGTCAATCTTAACTTAGAACTACTGCTGTCCGATTGCAGGAACCTGACAAAGTCGTTCCGTAACTGCCTGGTGAAACATGTTTATAGAGAAACCAACAGCTGCATTGACAGACTAGCAAAGATGACGGTTGATCTCTATACTGACCATCTCTTTTTGTATAACCCACTGCCTGTGGTGGTTGATTTGCTAGTAATGGACAAAGCTGGCCATGTTTGTAACAGACTTATTGTTCCCTAGTTAATATTATGTGATGTTTAACCAAAGAAAGAAAAAGAAAGCAAAGGTTCCATACAACTCCATAGATTTTGACTGACCTTGAATTTTTCTAGAAAACGACTCATCGTTTCACTTGGATTTTTTGTTCCAATTGTAATTTTTGGCGTCCTATCACATGAAAATATATCTTATCATTTCATGATTTGATATATGTATCCTATGAGTTACACAAATGATGCATATATATATATATATATCTAATACATGTTATACTTGTTGCTGCTCCCACACATGATGAAATTCTTGTTTTAGTGCAGGAAACCCTGGTGATGTCTGATAAATTTTCTATCAATTTTCTTTTTTTGGTTAATAATTTTCTATCAATTTTCATGTCAGGCATTGCTAAGTAATTTCAGATTCTTTGCTTTTTGGTAGGTAAGGTTATATTCATATTGGCAAAATGAATCCATCAAGAGCCCACCAAGGCACTGTACTGTGCAGGTAGACACAACCTGAATTACAAATTAATAGGCAGGTAGGGCCTAGGGGAGAGGATAGAACAGGAATTAAATTTGCTTCTTTCGGAAAGATATGGGTTTTAGTGGTCAACAAAGATCTAGGACTCCATGAGAAAGATAGGAATATTTTGGGATTCTTAATTTCTATACCCACACAAAAAAGAAAAAAAAAGAAAAGTAAGATTAATGTAGTAGCGTACTTGTTGCTAATAATTACATCTTTATTGAGTTCCGTGCCACTACCAGTTGTGTCGTGTCAGAGTCAGTTCAACTTCACGCCCCCACACCACCTTCTTCTCTGCCTTTACCACAGTCTTCTCTTTTTCTCGTCAAGCCTGCCCTTGGATTTCATTACATTAACAACACTACCTGCTTTGCCGCCCCTCTGTCTTTGTGGCTCCTCTTCGAATTTTAGTACAACAATACGAGAATACCGCAGATACAATACTAGTATAGTTTATGGCTTTATGGCATAAATTTTTGTACTTTTATAATATCACAATGATTTTAAAATTATAATATTTATGTGTCAAGAACATTCTTTCGTGTTTTTAAGAAGATATTTTTAATTCAGATTTCTCACTTCCATTAAAATTATTGAATGTTTAGAAGAAAACAAAATTATCATATCTATTTATGATTATGAATTATGTTGCTAGTAACTTGCACCACAAATTGGTCTAGATTGCTGAAAATCAAAAAACAAGTGAGAATATTCTCATTTGCACCTTTCATCTTGGATCATTCTTGCAATACCATTCTTGTATCGTTTCCTTTTTAAGAAATTTTGTCTCAAAGTTAATTAGATCTTTTTTTTGTGTACACATCTATATTGAGTGTGAAAATGTATCCAAAACATCAAATATTGCTTTTATATGTAGCGAAATTCTCTATTTCTTTTATATTGAGATCAAGGTTTTATAAGAGGTACAAGTTGGATGAGCTTGAACCCTGAACCATCACATCATTTAAAATTTCATTACATTAAACTAATTTTAAGCCTTTAGAATTATCCAACTACTAAATTTTTACAAAAAGAGATGGAGTTTCTCCGTTTCAAAGCAAATTTAGAGGATCATGTTACAATTACTTCCAACAAAAGTCCACTTTTTATGCTATTCAATTTTATCGATAATGATAAAGCTATTTATACCATTCAATTTGATGGTGAATAAAATTCAATAAAAAAAAGTAGCCGTTAATATAAACGTTTCCAACTTTCATGGAAGTTGAACTAGAAACGGATGAACACTGAACACAATTGGTAAATTCGAGATTTTTAACGTAGTGGTGCTTCCGTTCCGTAACGTCCACCTAATAAAAAAAACTCATTTTTTCGACTCTGCACAAAAACTATATGTAATCGATTCCTATCAGAAAAACAAAGAAAAAGTAAGGCTTGTAGTGATAACAAAAGAATATACTACTGCACAAAATACAATACAAACAATACAATGCAATGAAAGACAAAGCAAAGCAAAAGCAAAAGTTGGCTAGCTAGCCAGCTTTAAGGTGAGGAAGGGCATGTGTCAGAAAAAGAAAAAAGATTGGGTTTTGGTTTTGTAAATTACTAATGATGAGGAGGCTAGTTAGGGGAATCCGCATTGATTCACTCATGTTCCCTCCATCTTTCTTCCACGAGACTTGTTCACATCACATGGTGTAGCTAGGCTATTTGCTTTGCTTTTCTTCTGGGGCTAGTTAGATAAGAAGTGAGCAAGTGAACACTCTAAAAACTGAGACTAAAACATGGTCTCCGAGACCTCTTTCTCTTCCTATAATCGTTCTCCCACACCCAAGTTCTGCAACTCCTTCACTACTCGGTTGGTACTCTACTCATATCTTCACTTGGCATGAAGCAATTGTTTGATTGTTTCCCTTAATTTTTAACTTATTATTTGGTCTGCTTGATCAAGTTTTGATTTTTATTTGTTGAAGGGCTTAAAGCATTCATAGATTTTTCATGCTACTTTATTTAAATTCTTTGCCTTTCGCACGTCTTTCTATTTGTTGAAATTGCAGTTTGTCATTTAACTCAGAATGTTCTTTATTCTAAGCCTTAAGATTCTTTCCAAAAAAAATAGTTTTTATTTTAATTTTTGAAAAAGGTCTCTTTGTTCTGCTTGTAGTTTTTATTTGCGTGATTCTATATAAATTCATAGATATTATAATGATCCTGAGCATCACTGATTCAACAAATCAACTATTACTAAGTAAAAGAGTATGAAATGCCAGAAATTAAAGAATACATGTGACCGGACATGACTAGTTTGTGGAGGATCCTAAACCGACCCCAATATTTTAGGACTAAGACTTGTTGTGTATAAATTTATATATTCTAATATTGTTAAGTTTGCTAGAGGTTCCATTAGATTGATCATCTCAGGCTCTGTGGTTTTTCAAAGTGAGAACAAAGGGTAAGACTTAAGATCTCAAATATATCAGACAGTTGAGCTTAAAAGTGAGTTCGAGACACATGTTTGAGAGTACAAACTACTGTTCTTGAAGGGACTCTATGCATACTCAGCTAAACTATTCTCATGGTGTTTTTAACTTTTTATACCGACGTCATTTTTCCATGTCATTGTCTGCCAATCAATTGGGAAAGACAGTGGCTATTTTTGAATCTAAAATGTCAAAGTTTTTAAGATAAAATTTGATTCCTTTGTAACAGTGGAAATATCTCACAGCAGGATCTGTTTATATGAGATTTTGTCTGGTCTTTACTCTTTAACAACAATTTATTTAATTGAAATGTTAATTCTTAGTCCTATTGCAGAAAAGAATACATATAGCTGCCTAGACTAGTCTATTGAGACTTGTAACCTTCATTGGTCCTAGCATAAATTTTGGCTGGTCAGATTATACACTGTGAATAGTTTTTCCAGACACGTCTAATAAATGTCAAGTAACTGTCCATAGAGCTGCTGCTAATCCATTACCAAACTTTCATGAATTGTTTCCAGGGTTGTTCTAGAGATTTAAATCCTAAAGTTGATAAAAAAAAGGAATTGGGATAATCCCATTATTTTCTTCTGATATTGTTTTACTTTCCCTTAGATAGTAGCAATGTTCTTGATTATTTTGTATATGCTTATTGTTCATGTGAAAGTTGCTTACATTAGATGTTCTATTTGCATGCAGTATCTTTTCAGATGTTGCTGGGGACGTTACAATTGTGGTAGATGGGGATTCATTTCTGCTGCACAAGGTAAATTTAAATCAGTCTGGTTATACTGCTATTGATATCTATTTAGACCATTTGTGAACTAATTCTAATCTATTTCATTTCAATAAATACATCAGTGAGCTAAAATCTTTTGTATGTTCTCAAGTTTAAAGGGCTTGAGTTAGCCTCAATGAGTTAATGTGAGAACTAATGTTAAACCTATGAAATTTTACACATCCTATCAGGTAAATTTAGCACCTAAGGTTCTGCAATTGCAGACTATGTACATGAAGTTTCAAATTCTAAAGCAAATTAATTTGAACTCAAACACTTTTTTTTTTTTTTTAAAGTTTCTTCAGAACTAATCAAATTGTTCTTTTTGGTCTGTTTCACTGAAGTTTCCCCTGGTGTCACGGAGTGGAAAGATTCGGAAGATGGTTGCTGATGCTAAGGATTCAAATATTTCTAAATTGGAGCTCCTCGACTTACCAGGTGGCCCCCAGACATTTGAACTAGCTATGAAATTCTGTTATGGCATGAACTTTGAAATCACATGTGCAAATGTTGCACGTCTACGCTGTGCTGCAGAATACCTGGAGATGACTGAAAACTACCGGGAAGAAAATCTCATTGAACGAACGGAGGTTTACCTGAATGAGATTGTGGTTCAAAGTCTTGAAAAATCAGTGGAAGTCTTATCCACCTGTGAGATGCTACCTCCAATAGCAGAGGAGGTTGGAATTCCAAGTAGATGTGTGGAGGCTATTGCTATGAATGCTTGCAAGGAACAATTAGTATCAGGTTTGTCTAGGTTGGAATGTGACAGTGAATCTACGGAGCTTAGGAGTGGTTGTCTTGAGTGGTGGGTTGAAGATCTCTCAGTGCTCAGGATTGATTTCTATCAGAGTGTTATTTGTGCCATGGGGAGAATGGGTGTTCGACCTGATAGCATTGTCGGATCTTTAGTTCATTATGCTCAAGCATCATTAAAAGGCATTGGAAAGTGTCAAATATGGAATCCAGCAAGGACCAGACCAACTTCTGGCTTGGTAGAAAATGACCAGAAGGCAATTGTGGAAACTCTTGTTAGTCTAATGCCAACAGAGAAAAGTTCTTCCATTCCCATGAATTTTCTTTTTGGGATGTTGAGGATGGCTATCATGGTGGATGCTACCATTGCATGCAAGCTTGAGCTCGAAAGGAGGATAGCTCTTAGGTTGGAAGTGGTTTTACTTGATGATCTGCTTATACCATCTGTCCAAACTGGGGATTCATTATTTGATGTTGATACTGTCCATCGGATATTGGTGAATTTCCTGCAGCGAATTGAAGAGGAGGAAAATGAAGATTATGGCTATGAATCAGAATGCCTTGGTTCTCCAAGCCATGGTTCTATGTTGAAAGTAGGGCAGCTTATTGATGCATATCTTGCAGAAATTGCCCCTGATCCTTATCTGAGTCTACAGAAATTTATTGCTATGATTGAGATACTGCCTGATTATGCTCGTGTCATTGATGATGGGCTTTATAGAGCAATTGATATTTATTTGAAGGTAAATATTGCAATATCAATGGTTTAAAATTATAAGTAACCTTTGGCAGATCATTTCCATTATTGTTGCAACCAAAGATAGATCTTGCAGTTCACAGCCACCCACGCTATACACTACTTAGTTGCTACTATTATCAAACTTACTTTTGTGTCTTCTATTATGCTTGATTTCATTTTTCATTCATTGGAAGTGACGATTTTTTATGTTTCAAAAGATGATCTTCTTGCATCTAATATCAGTAGTTTCTAACCATCAACTTATTAGCTAATTTGCTTACTTTTTTAAGTCAATCTTTTTAAGGTACAATTGTTCTTTTGCCAATTTTCAACAAATAAGTGTACATATTGAACTTTAATTCTCATTACGGACTTGTAAAATGCTATGAAACTGTGTAGAACACTTTTTTTCTCCAGTTTTCCCCTGCTAATATCTAACATTTTATAATTTGTTTTCTCTTTAAGGCTCATTCAATGCTAACTGATAACGAATGCAAGAAGCTCTGCAAGTTCATAGACTGCCAAAAGCTCTCTCAGGAAGCATGCAATCATGCTGCACAGAATGATAGACTCCCAGTACAGATGGCAGTGCGAGTCCTCTATTTTGAGCAGCTTCGTCTGAAGGATGCTTTGTCAGGAAGTTCTGGAGATGGATTTCTGTCGCAGAGAATTAGCAGTGGTGTCCCCAGTGCTGCAATGTCCCCTCGAGATAATTATGCTTCACTTAGGAGAGAAAACCGAGAACTAAAGCTTGAGGTATCAAGAATGCGAGTGAGGCTTAGTGAGTTAGAGAAGGAGCAGACGTTTATGAAACAAGGGATGATTGATAAAGCAGGGAATGGAAAAACTTTCTTGACCTCACTCTCTAAAGGGATTGGAAGGATTGGAATCTTTAGCGGTCCAGCAGGAGGAAAGAGGCACAAAAATGGTCGGAAGTCTCGTGGAGCAGACGGGAAAACTGGTAGGAGTAGGAGGCATTCTGTTTCCTAGCTTTAGTGTTTATATTTGATTTTGTTTTCTAAAGAGAACCAAAGGCTTTGAGTGTATACAAGTTCATGTTTCTTTATGATATGGCATTCAGTTTAATAGGATCATGCAGCACTGATAGAGGAACAATGGGACTGTCCTAGTTGGCCACGCTCAAAAGACCAAAGGTGCTTGTGTCCAACAACCTGATATCAGCTGCCAACTCTTCAGAATTTATTTAGAATGCCAACCAAAATTTCCTTAATGGCAATAGTCAACTAACCCATCCCAAGGCTCTATAACAAATAATTTAACTCAAAATAGGTTTTTAACTCATGGGCATGGTTGACTATGGATCCTCAACATACTAATCAGAGTTAGCCACATATTCTTTTTAGTGGTTCTATTATATTCAAAATCATACTCTGTTACCTTCTCAAGGCTTACATGCACACATTACACTTATACACATCAAATTCCCATATGTATAGTGATATATTATTAGCATTTCTTCAACACTGTAAAATTGCTTGTAACTATTACTACAAGAATTGTTGGGAAAAGTATTCTCACATTTGATTTAGAGAGATATCCCTTCACAGTAATGCTATTTTATTGGAAGAGTTTCCATAATGTTAAGCATTTGCAGAATGCTTAAGGGTTTAAACTCTTGATTGTTTTTGTACACCATTCTTGTTAAATGCCAACAGCATGTACATGTAAAAGAAGGTAAGAATTTTAAATGAAGATGAAAACTATTACTCTTTTCAATTTAATAGAGAACAAACCACAGTAAAACATTACTTATTTCCAGAGGTAAACAATTGACTCTGCAGGAGACTAGGCACCCACTTGGAAACATGCATGCCCGTCCTTAGCAAAAACTGGTGCAACGGGAAGGATAAGTATCTGATACTTATCCTAGAAGGCGCTTTCGGATCTGCAAGTATGAAAAATAAATTAGTTTTTTAGTGTTACTTATAAGTCCTATCAATTGAACAAAAAAAGGTTATCAAAACTTTTGTTAGTGCCATGATTTCATCATCTCAGTTACAATTCCTTGTCCAAACTCATACAGTTAGGCATAAACCATATTTGTTATTGAAATTCAAATGCAATCACTCAAGTTATTGCAAATAAATATACACGTTGGAGATTTTAAGCAACACAACATCAAGCTTCAGGAAAGATAAATTAAGAGAAGAAATTAAATAAATGCTTTATATATCTTTTTGATACATAATAATGCTCAGAAATTTATCTGATCCAAGTCAGCCATTGTATAAGATTCTTAATATTTCAACCAAAAATGTTTTCTCGCCATAAATATAGGATATTCTTTTCATTACTTTATTTTTAATAAAAAAAAATTGATACATACAAAATGGATTTTGAAGAATGAGCCAAAAGTGTTTGGGTTGATATCATGAGAGAAGTCATTGGACAATGGCATGAAAAATTACAATAAGTCTAGTGATAAAAAATTTTAACAAATTTTTAAGCTAGCATAATAAAGTAGTGTCAATATTGGGTCTATATGAAATGCTCTAATCACAAGTTGCCATCTTAGCAAATTATGAAAAAAATTGTGAAAAAATTGCTTCTAGCATTACTCAAAAAATTAGGCTACTAGTGGTTAGGACAAAGGACAAAGATTATTCAAGTTGATCTCTAAATACACACCTCAGGCAGTTTCTGTTTGAAAATAACATCCAACCGTGCATCAAGGGTGTTCTCACAGACTATCTTCCCATCTTGTGAAGCCAAGACCACTCCACCCGAGCTATTCAGCAATTAACCAAAATAAGGGTCAGTAGTTGTATCAGTAAAAGCATGGTCTCTAGCAATAAGATTGTATTTTTGAACAAATAGCAATAAAATTGTCTGCTTGGATATGTTCTGCAGTTAAACATTACCAAGAGGTTTCATGGGAATCAGCTGTACTTGGAGGTGGTGGGAGGAACACTTTGTCAACGGTAACTTTAGGGGCATGTACTTTGGCTTTGTCGGCATACTCTCGTTTTGCTTCATCCAAAACAGACTCAACAAGCCTACGGTCAACCTCTCTGCATCTCAGCAATACTGTTGGCTCCTGCAGCCTTAGTAAGCTCTAGATATCACAAGAAGAAGTTTCCAGTCAATGCACTGTATATAGGCAAAAAACTATTATTAAGAAATCAATTAAACTGGGAATTTTCAAAGAGGACAGCTAGCTTGTAAAACAAGTAAATGTGATATATTACATATAATAAGAAGAGTGATATCTATCATGTTAATTCCAAATTGAATCTGTAGTTGAAATTCAAACTTAAAAACAAGAGATTTGATGCAAATCATGCTCTTGAAATCTAAGTTTATCTTATTACAATAACTAAGAGTCTAAGATGATACGTCTGAGAAAGCCAATTCTGATTTATATATTAGACCAAGAAAACTTAATCATATGAAAGTTAGACCATGCAAGTTAATCATCACCTATGTTTTGCACAAGGCATAAGCTAACAGCTGGAATGCACATAGCTCCAAATTTGAGGCAAGCAAAGCGATTTGAAAAGAAACAGATGCAAGGGTCTTTCTGATATATAGGTCATCAGGAATTGAACAAATGCCAGAATTATGTTTCACCAATGCAATTGTGGCCTAAATGAGCAAATTGGAAAGAGATTCAGATAACTCAATGTATAGTGATTACCTGAATAATCAAGTCTTTAAGAAGCTTCTTGTATGTGCTCTTGTCCTGGGAAACACTCAGAATTTCCTTGCAAGCAGATTCTTTCATGGAATTCACCACATCATCTTGTGCTTGAAGAAATTTTATTCGTGATGCATTCAGCTGCATTGAGTATTCACTGCACAGAAATTATTTTTTGTATGAATTTCAAAGGGAAAATACAGAGAAATATAGGAAAGAAAACCGTTAAGAATTATAATTTATATGGTTTTTATCTGTTATACTTGGTGTACAATATCTGTTCTTTTCAAAAACTAAAGGATCACTAATCAGAAAATATAACATATACAAGCAAGAGAAGAAGAGTATCATCTGTGTTCAAATGTGCAGTTGCATAATAAGATCATGAACAGAAGTTTTGTCCAGTGCCAAGCACTAAGTATTAAAGCAGTTAATATGCTAAGGCACAAACCTTTCAGATAACAAAAACTAAAATAGAATTGAGAGCCACATCCACAAAACAACAAAACCGATGCTGCATTGCTGATAAAGCTTGGGAAGAGATGTATGAAATGAAAACTCACATTTTCTTACGGATCTCAACCTGCTTCGACTTCCGCTCATACTCTTGTCTAATCTTTTTCTTTTCAGCTTCAACCAGTTGTAATTTCTCAATGTTAAACTCCTGAACAGAAGAAGAAAATGTATCAATAACTGTATTATATATAGCTTAGAAATACACATTTAAATGAATCCAATATCTTCTGCCTCATACCATACCATACCAAAACCAAAGCCATACTTCTGTTAAGAGTAAATTGAGGTTGTTTGGAGTATAGACAACGCTTAAATAATAAATATTTACAAGTCCATTGTGTCTTACATAGTTACATTAACAGAATGACAGGGCAGGTTTTTACTCCCTATGCATGTGTATTGGAACTGTTGGTAACATATAAGGCAAGGGCTCCCTCTAATCTAAAACCATTATAGGGGACACACATACTCTTAAACATACTGCCATTAAACGATCTGTTGTTTATTAGAAAGAAGCGAAGATTCATTCAAATGAATTAGAATCCTCTCAATTTCTTCATTTTATTTTGTGATTCAGATTAAATATAAAAAATTTAAAGGTGCATGTAAATGTTAAATGACAGAACACTATTAGATACAACAACAATAATAACAAAGTCAGTCGTGTAATTTTTTTTTTCAACAAGCAAAACTAATGTATTTGCTAAAAGATATAAGTCACAATGTTTCTAAACGATCATTGTTTAGAACAGACCTCCTCGGCAGAGACAGAGATCTCGTTAGCTTTCTCCTCGGCCTCTTGACGGATGAACATCACCATCTGCTGAATCTGCTTAGACACATCTGCGTCCTCCATTCTTACTACGTACGAACACTAACTCTATTCCCAGGCTTTTCAGATGACCCTTTATCAGAGACCTTAAAAAATGGCACAGAAAAAAAATGAAACAAAATGTGCTCTAACGCATATGATAAGTTCCACGTAAAAATGATAAGAGAAGACCACATATACGTACATACGGTCCTTTCAAGTGCGAAGTTTCTTCCGAACTTTCCAACTTTGGACGTTCCAAGTTTGAACAAATCCTAATTATAATAAATAAATAAATAAATAAAGTTTGAACAAATCCTTATAATTACTAATAATTCCCGTATTTCACGAATCTTGGGACTCGTGTTTTTACTAATTTCTCCTCAATTATTCACACCATTAAATTTTTATCAATAAATAATCAACTTCATGTAAATTCATTTAAAA
This sequence comes from Quercus lobata, assembly GCF_001633185.2. Lineage (NCBI taxonomy): Eukaryota > Viridiplantae > Streptophyta > Magnoliopsida > Fagales > Fagaceae > Quercus > Quercus lobata. The sequence goes on along the minus strand of NC_044910.1, from coordinate 31,264,932 downwards.
GTAATGACATTAAAACAAATGAATAATTAACATAAAGATTACATTTGTACATCCATACACTTTATGTTTAGAAGAACTTTCACTTAAATTTAGTCGTACTGAAGTGGATTAGAATCAGTGCCGGTTCAAGGCCTAGACAACTTAGGCTTAGGCCTAAGGCTCCACAACAAATAAAAAATTTCCCTACTAAAAAAAGGCTCCATCTCCCTTAGTAAAAGGTCCAAAATTTTATAAAAATATAACATTTTTTAAATAATTGGTACTTTTTTTTAAGAGTGATGCTAAAGATACCACAAATTTTATTATAGATTTAACTGACATATCATCAATTACATAAAAAAGTAATTCAAACCCAAATAAATTAAGTTATTGAAATTCATCAATTACAATCATAATCACATTTATTGTGAACATTTTGTGGTATTTTTAGTATTTTTCTTTTTCATTTCTAACAAGGCTTTTTGTGGGTCCGAGAGGTCTGCAATCCGGCCCAAACTCTATCTGGGCCCAGGGCCCGTGCCGAGGAGGTATCTTGCCGAAGACGAATGATCAGTGGCCGAGGTAGCAAGGGGAACGGCTGAGAACTTACCCTGTCTTCGGCATTACAGAGCTTCAATGGGAAGACCAGCACCATGGTGTAGGCAATCCCCAAACAGCCCCCTCAAGGGGATGTGAACGGAATGGGGCCCATAGGGAAGCAGGGTGTGAAATTGGACCAAGGAAAATGCGTCCCCTCTTCAGTGAATGCACCTGCCAATACCCAGAGCTGATAAATGAGAAAAGACGTTTGGACGGTGTAAACTTCGATCCATGCAACTAATAGAAAGTTAGACGGGACGGCTGATGGGATGGATACAGAAATAAGCTCCTGCCTGACCTACAAGTGGAGGGTCAGGATCAACCGAGACGGACTATATAATAAAAAGGAAGGTGCACCAACAGGGGGGGTTGGGAAAAATGGCCAAAAACCAGAGCCTCCCAGCCCACCTCCAGGAGAAAGACTCCAGGGGTGAAGGAAAACTTAACCTTATATGAACACCACGAAAAACCCACCGCCTGTCGATCAAGGCCTAGCCTTCCAAACTCACGCTCTACAAATGATATTGTTTGGGCCTTTTTACGTGCGAACCCGGCACCGTTACGGTCCGCCACGAATCGTGTCCTTACAATTGGCGCCGTCTATGGGAAAGGCTTGTGTGTTGGTACAGGAAGTGGGTCGATAGAGTTTCTTCGTTATTTCTAACCGTTGGTTATAGAGTTCTAGTATAAAGTTCTGCTAAGGACTACGTTTCTTGACTAGGGGCTTGGTTGAGGAGCTAACTCCCTTAAACCCAAGGTCCCCCGTAAAGAGCAAACTAGGCACTCGGTAGCGTTAATCGTATGGATAAACTCTAGGGGCTTGGCTGAGGAGCTAACTCCCCTAAAGCCACGATCCCAAACAAAGAGAAAACTAGGTTTTGGACAGAACCAAGGCATTGCATGGTCCACGGACTCAAGCCTCTGGGGAAACCAACTACCTGGATGAGGAAAACTAGGTTTTGGACAGAACCAAGGCATTGCATGGTCCACGACTCAGCCTCTGGGAAACCAACTACCTGGATGTGGAAAACTAGGTTTTGGACAGAACCAAGGCATTGCATGGTCCACGGACTCAAGCCTCTGGGGAAACCAACTACCTGGATGTGGAAAAACTAGGTTTTGGACAGAATCAAGCATTGCATGGTCCACAGACTCAAGCCTCTGGGGAAAACCACTACCTGGATGAGGAAAACTAGTTTTGGACAGAACCAAGGCATTGCATGGTCCACGGACTCAAGCCTCTGGGGAAACCAACTACCTGGAATGTGGAAAACTAGGGTTTTGGACAGAACCAAGGTATTGCATGGTCCATGGACTCAAGCCTCTGGGGAAACCAACTACCTAGATGTGGAAAACTAGGTTTTGGACAGAACCAAGGCATTGCATGGTCCACGGACTCAAGCCTCTGGGGAAACCAACTACCTGGATGAGGAAAACTAGGTTTTGGACAGAACCAAGGCATTGCATGGTCCACGAACTCAAGCTTCTAGGGAAACCAACTACCTGGATGTGGAAAACTAGGTTTTGGACAAAACCAAGGCATTGCATGTCCTCGGACTCAAGCCTTGCATGGGAAAACCAACTACCTGGATGTGGAAAACTAGGTTTTGGACAGAACCAAGCATTGCATGGTCCACGGACCAAGCCTCTGGGGGAAACCAACTACCTGGATGAGGAAAACTAGGTTTTGGACAGAACAGAACCAAGCATTGCATGGTCCACGACTCAACTCTGGGAAGCCTTGCATGGGACTCAAGCCTAAAACCAACTACCTGGATGAGGAAAACTAGGTTTTGGACAGAACCAAGGCATTGCATAGTCCTCGGACTCAAGCCTATGGGGAAACCAACTACCTGGATGAGGAAAACAAAGTTTTGGACAGAACTAGGGCATTGCATAGTCCTCGGACTCAAGCCTATGGGGAAACCAACTACTTGGATGAGGAAAACTAGGGACAGAACCAAGGCATTGCATGGTCCACGGACTCAAGCCTCCAACTACCTGGGATGTGGAAAACTAGGTTTTGGACAGAACCAAGGATTGCATGGTTCCACGGACTCAAGCCTCTGGGGAAACCAACTACCTGGATGTGGAAAACTAGGTTTTGGACAGAACCAAGGCATTGCATGGTCCACGGACTCAAGCCTCTGGGGAAACCAACTACCTGGATGTGGAAAAGTAGGTTTTGGACAGAACCAAGGCATTGTATCGTCCTCGGACTCAAGCCTCTAGGGAAACCAACTACCTGGACGAGGAAAACTAGGTTTTGGACAGAACCAAGGCATTGCATAGTCCTCGGACTCAAGCCTCTGGGGAAACCAACTACCTGGATGTGGAAAACTAGGTTTTGGACAGAACCAAGGCATTGCATGGTCCTCGGACTCAAGCCTATGGGGAAACCAACTACTCGGATGAAGAAATTGCGATTAGCAAGACTTAGCTACTATGCGTGATGTCGAAAATGGTGCCTATATCTTCGTAAAACGAAGGTCAGAAATGAGTCTAAAGCCTCTGTGGGTGCAAATAAATTAGGGTTTGGGGAGCATGATGATAAATGTATTGCATGCATAAATATTCGTACATGTTAAAATGAATCAGCGCAGAACTCATAAACAAATAGTACGTATCCACAAGGGCGGCTAACGATGTAACCAGAAGGAAAAAGGAAAAACACGATTTCATATATACGTGTTCAAATGCTTGCAAATCATCAATAAACTAGGAAGTTTGTGAAATAAGAAGAAACAAGTTGATCGTTCAAATAGAAACGAGTACAAAAGCCAAGCCAAGACTCCTACTTTTCTGCTTTTTTGTCGGTCACGTCCCGAGAGGAGGGAGCAGATTCAGCTTCGATGCCTGGAAGGATGGTCCCTTCTGGGGAAGGCTGAACAGGGCCAGCACGGGTACTCTAAGGAACCACAGCAAGGGGGGTGGCCTGTGGCGGCTGTGCAAGTATGGTTGGCTCCTTTGTATTAGGCACCTGAATGCCAACCACGGGCTCAGCAACCTCTTTAGGTGCCTCAGAATCCGTGTGCTGGGATATCACTGTCACATCCTGAAGTTCTCCTTCTTTGGGCGCCTTGCTAGAAGAACCGCTGGCCTGCAAGTCTTCCGACGGGGTGATCTCTTCCTCGGGTTGATCACGCGTAGCCGCGGGGCTGGTCGAAGTGGCCTCGCGGATGGCCCCGGGTAGAATATGCTCTCCGCCTTCCATAAATCAGATGACGCATCCACCCCAGCTCGCTTTAATGCTTCCTCCTAAACCTGGGAGCAATAAAACCTACACACTCCAGGAATCTGCGCCTTAAGGGTGGCCTGGGTTTCGGCTACTCCCACGTTGTAACCATCGTCCTCGGCCGTATTCTTGGCAGCCTCTGCCTCATTCCTGGCAAACTCGGCCTCCTGCTTTGCCCTTACGGCTTCATCGCGGGCATATTCTGCCACTCCTTTCTCATGCAAAGCCGCGGCCAGCTGCTTATTTAAATCCTCGATCAGATCTCTGGCTATTCGCAGCTGGTCCTCGGCTTCAATTGCGCGCTTGGTTTGGTCCTTGGCCTGTTTTTGGGCACTAGCAAGGCTCGCCGAGACGTTATCCCTCTTGCGGGTAGTCATTGTTAAGTCATCCTTGACTTTGGCAAGTTCCTTTTCAGAAGCTTCGAGAGTCTTTGAGGCCGTTATGCGCTTCTTGCGTTCGTTCTCGGCCACCTTACTCCTGTCATGCACTTCTTCCTCCATCCTATAGGTTGCCTGGAGAGCCTGTCAAGAAAGATGAACGTGTAGTGAGTGACAAACCGGTGACAAGAATTAGTAAAGTGTTAGGTTTCAAGAAATCTTACCATGCCCAAGTATCTCTTAGTACTGAGAAAAACCTCCTGCATCCTCATTCTCTTCAGCTCATCCATGTCATTAGGGAGTAGCATGGTTCTCCCTAATGCATCCGCCACGTATCCACCCTCGCCGTCTCCAAGGTCCCTCAGAGAGGCAGTTTCCAGTAATGGACTCCCGTGAAGCATTGGGGCAGGAAGCCAGGCGCTCGGTAGGGATTGGGAATCAATTCCTTTTCCCTTGCCTTGAGAGGTTTAAACTGCGGGTCCTTTGCCCTTGCCTTGGGGTCCGATCTTCAGTTGTTTTGTGCGCGGAGTCTCATCCTTCTCCTTAGGAGGTTGGGATTTTCCCTCGTCCACGATGTCCTTGCCCTTGGGGCTCCTCTTTCTCTTGAAATCAGCACCTTCAGGTCGAGGAGACCGAGCTGGTTGGGAGGAGGTGGGAGGTTCGGGGCGGGTGGATTGTGGTTGGGACTTGGTGGAGGATGACCTGGTTTGGATTGTAAGGGGCCGAGGTGGTGGAGGAGGAGCATTGGGTTGTGGTGCCTCCTGGGTATCCTTCCCTGGTTGGTCCTCGAGGAGTTGGAGAAGGGGGGTTAAAGGTATTCTCTTGACTCCCATCTCGGCTTGAGAAGAGGTGCCTATTAATGACAATTCCGCCTCGGACAAGGCTGGGTCACCTAGGTCACCAGGGGGGTCCTCGGATTGGTAGACTAAGTCAAAAACCCCGAACCCTTCCTTCGGCTGATCTGGCTCACCTTCGTCCTCTGCTGCTTGATGAGACGAAGAGGGGCCCACCAGGGGGATGTTCTTGGGGACAGCTGGCTCCTGCGAGATTAAAAATCCCTTCTCTACCACGGTAATTTTTGGAAGCCAAGGACGGCGGGTACTGATTACGTGCTTCGCGTCCCCGAATGACTTCTGAACCGGAGGGTACCCTAGTATTTTGTGAGCTGCACGGACTTGGCCATCACTGTCATTCACAAAAACTGCCGCTTGTAAAACGGTCTCCAAGTCTGCCCGATTGACTAAATGAAAATGCCGTGTATAGGCGCGTTCATCTACAAAAGCAACAAACATATACGCATGGTTAGTTATCGAAAGACGTTAGGTTAGAATGGTTTAAATGGTTATCCCTCTTCCATTCCTAATACCCCACCTGGTTCTCCTTCTACTACAGGGCATGGATCGCCATCATGCCACTCCCCAGAGACGATAAGGAAATCCTTATTCAGTCCCTTGTTGGAATCAGAGAGGCACTGGATCAACCGAACCTATCATCCCTCGACCTCATGTAGTAGGTTTTTCCTTTCAATTTCTGAAGGTTATAGCACCAGTTTACATCATGGTGGGTCAGTCTTAAACCCATCTTCTCGTTTAAAGCGTCCACGCAACCCAAAATCCTAAGAATGTTGCCGGCGCATTGGGTAGGGGCTAAACGGAAATGCCGGAGGTAACCCCTCGTCACTGGTCCCATAAGGATTCTCATACCTCCCTCTACAAAGGCGAGGACGGGAATTACAACCGCGCCCGTTCCCCTCTTAATGTGCCATTCCCCCATCTTACAGTGCTCCAGACTTACGTTGGGGGGAATCCTATAATCAACGATGAACTTATTCATCGCCTCTTCAGTATCGACCAACTTCCTCAATCTCAATTTAGTCGCCTTTGTCATTTACTAAAACAAACCTAACCCGTGACGGAAAAGAAAGGGAGCCAAAGAGAAATAAACTCAGAAAAGAAAAAACGCGAGTTAATGGAGGTAGGGAACTTACATAAAAGGAGAATTACGCTTCGGATGGGCTATATGTGCTTGAGATAGACTTGAATTTGGGCGGAAGTTCGGATGAACCCTGGATACACGCACTAAAACTCTTAAGTACAGAACTGGAGAGACGGATCCATCTCCAAAAAATCTTTTATACTTTCTAGGGTAAACTGCACACCCTTTTTCCCGCTCAAAGAGGCCAGAAGATCACCACCGTTTGATTTCCATCACACCGTTGAACGTGGGAAGCACCAAGCCGCCCGTATTTAATGAGGCCACGTTTCGCCTTCCAACGGCTCTAGGAACGTGCCTTGGGCAGGTGAAAAACCTCGGGAATCGATAGATGACAAAGATTGAAAGGCATTGGCAGATCCCTGATGTCATCAAAACCCTCCTATCCGTCCGAGGGGACGGATAGCAGGATTTTGAGGGGCTATTATGGGTCCGAGAGGTCTGCAATCCCGCCCAAACTCTATCTGGGCCTAGGGCCCGTGCCGAGGAGGTATCTTGCCGAAGACGAATGATCAGTGGCCGAGGTAGCAAGGGGAACGGCTGAGAACTTACCCTGTCCTCGGCATTACAGAGCTTCAATGGGAAGACCAACACCATGGAGTAGGCAATCCCCAAACAGCCCCCTCAAGGGGATGTGAACGGAATGGGGCCCATAGGGAAGCAGGGTGTGAAATTGGACCAAGGAAAATGCGTCCCCTCTTCAGTGAATGCACCTGCCAATACCCAGAGCTGATAAATGAGAAAAGACGTTTGGACGGTGTAAACTTCGATCCATGCAACTAATAGAAAGTTAGACGGGACGGCTAATGGGATGGATACAGAAATAAGCTCCTGCCTGACCTACAAGTGGAGGGTCAGGATCAACCGAGACGGACTATATAATAAAAAGGAAGGTGCACCAACAGGGGGGGTTGGGAAAAATGGCCAAAAACCAGAGCCTCCCAGCCCACCTCCAGGAGAAAGACTCCAGGGGTGAAGGAAAACTTAACCTTGTATGAACACCACGAAAAACCCACCGCCTGTCGATCAAGGCCTAGCCTTCCAAACCCACGCTCTACAAATGATATTGTTTGGGCCTTTTTACGTGCGAACCCGGCACCGTTACGGTCCGCCACGAATCGTGTCCTTACACTTTTAAAATAGGGGACCAATAAAAATTTAACCCAATTGAAACCCTAAGATGTTTCAAATAAAATGCTGCAAATGTGATAAATCATCAATGATGACTAATCTCCTACTAAGCCACACACCAAATAATATCTATCCATCTCTTTCTCTTAAAAAGAATATATAAAATTAAAATTTAGATTACAACTGTACTTAACTATGCATAATCATATATCCAAGTTAAAGTAAGTTCCTTTTGATTCAACTATAATATTCATAACTAGTATTATTCATCAATTTCTGTATTTACATCAAATTAGTCTTAATTTAATTAGTATTATATAATTTTATTTAATTAATGTTTACATATAAAAAGGCCCCATATAAAATTTTTGCCTTAGGCCCCAAATTTTATTAGGCCGGCCCTGATTAGAATACTACATTAATATGGCTCAACAACAAAAGCATAACGATAATAAATGTTGTGCTTAATATTTTAGATTTTACGAGTTTGAGATTTATATTTTTTTAATAAATTTGAATTTTGATTAGGTGCTTTCAACCCAAATATGTCTTTCTTGTGCACAAAAATAGATAGAAGTGGACCAAAATGGACTGAAGTGGTCCAAATGGACTGAATTGGACTAAATGGAACAAAGTGGACCAAATAGACAGAATAGGTCAAATAGAAACAAGGTGACCCGAATAGGACCGATGAGGACCGAATGAACGGAATAAGAACAAATGAACCGAACGGGACCAAAGTAGAGTGAATTGGACAGAATGGGCCGAATAAAACCAAAGTGGACAAAGTGGACCGAATAAGACCAAAGTAAACAGAATAGACCGAATAGGACCAATGTGGACCGAAAAGGACCGAATAAAACCAAAGTGGACAGAATGGACTGAATAGGATTAATGTGGACCGAATAAGACTGAAGTAGACTGAATAAGACCGAATGGATCGAATAGAGCTTTAATGGACAGAATGTATTAAATAGAACCAAATAGACCGATTAGGACCATATGGACCAAATTGGACCGAAGAGGACATAATGGACTAGATATGTAGAACCAATGTGGACCGAATAAGACTTTTGAATATTTATCATTTTTATTGCATTTTTAGGGCTCATATGTCTAATGTCTATTTTCTTTGTATTTTTTAACTCAAAACTAAAGAGTTTAACCCAAAAATAATAAACTTTCATACTTTTCAGCCCAAAAAAAAAAGAATTTTTGAGCTAAACTTGAAAATGTAACCTATATAAAAGAATCAATTTAAGGCTCAATTAGTCTAAAATGGACTGAAGGAGACCGAAATTGACCGAGTGGACCAAATTGGACCAAAGTAGACTTAATTGAACATACGAAATAATTATTTATTCTCACGCATCGCGTGACTTATTTGTGACAAGTTATTGATAAAACTTAAAAGGAACACTGGTGATTGTAATTGGATATACAATATTCCAAATACAAAGGTTCTACAATTTCAAGGAACAAAATACATAGGATTAGGAAGCTTAAAGGTCCGATTGCCTGTAAATTCTCCTTGAAGATCGCTCCACTGATCTCCAACATTTCCCCATATTCTGTAACCTTCTTCTACAAGCTGCTTCCGAATTTCAGACTTGAAAGTCACTGCCTTTTGCCCTTTATAAGCCGTGGTCCTGTGTGGTAAAGAATCACAAGGATAAAAATGCTTTTTTTTTTTTTTTTTTTTTAATTCAATGACGTCAATGAGACGGGTAAGACTTAAACTTGATTCTTCAAATAAAGAAAAGAAAAATAAACCACTAATTAGTAATTAACATCGATTTCTTTACCCACCCATCAAAGTTTAAACTTCAACCACCGCGCACCCTTGGTGCGGTGGTCACTTCACAAGTATAAATACTTATGAGGTGTAGGGAACAAGGGCCGAGGTTCAAGTCTCCAAAAAGGAGGTTCACACACATATACACTTAGATTAGATTAGAATAGAAATTCTATCTTGTATATTAAAAAAAAAAAAAAGTTTAAACTTCAAATTAGTAAAAGGCTTAAGCCCATATGCAATGCACCCATTCTACAACCCATCAGTTTTAATCTTGATTAAGTTTTAACAAGTGCCCTAAAGATACTACCAAGGACTTTGTAACTAAATTGACACATTCTCATGCACAAAGTGCTTGGGAGTTTAGGGAGGGAAAGAGCTATCTTAAAATTTAAAAAAAAAAAAAAAAAGTGTCCTAAAGACACTAATTAATAGGTATTTACTATAATAATAATAAATTTCTTATATATTTTCAAAAAATAAATCAAATTAAATTGTACACAAATATTTAGCAAAAAAAAAAAAAAAAACACCTGATGAATTATTGATAAATATATATTTTTTAAAGTACATATAATTACAAATTATAATTATATATTTGTATACTAATTAAGGGGACCCTAAATATACCGTAAGTATCAAATATCAAACAAATCAAAAGCTTGTAGAAAATGTCAGCAAGAATATTATTGGATTTGTGTGCAATAAAATTCTTTCTTATCAATAAATAAATAAATATAAATAAGAGAAAAAAAGAAGAATATTATTGGATATAGAAGGCTCTTGGCTGGTCAAAGGAACTGGGATTTTTACATTTATATTGCGTGGATGTTGACTAGGACAATATCCAAATATAAAATTGACTTTTGATGATGTGGCAATTTGGCATATACACACTTGGCTGCCCTTTATTTTTTTAATAACATATATATATGGAACACTGGGCATTCCTAGCCAAGCAACTGTAGAATATATTAGTTTTAGTTTTTACCCGTACTCCACAGGATTTTTCAGTATTATTACTTTGTTGTTCAGTAATCATTTCAATGATGGTGAGTATTATAATCTAATATATTTAACGAGTGAAAAAAACATAGGAGTTGTTATCATCTTACCTGAAAATGATACGTTCATAACCAATAAATCCTTGGCTAAGCAAGTTATCAGTTGTGGCTTGGCCGAGGGTCTCTTCATCTCTTCCCGTGAGCAAGATCACCTTGAATCCACTTTGAACCAATCTGTCAAACAACCCAAGCATGAAAGGAACGGCTGAACACTCTCCTTTCATTGCCCACGCCTTAAACCCTAGCGGGTCATATGGGTCGCACCTGTGCATTTTACAAAATGGAAACCAAATATATTTCAAGACAAATGGTATACAATCGGTCCTCAACATTTAATTCCTGTTTCAAAATCATTGTTATATTTTAAACGTTTCAATAATGTTACCATTATTAGATGGATGGAAAATACTAACGAACTAAATAGAATTCATGAAAATAATAAGGTTATTTTGATAAAAAGGAGTTAGCCTATAATACAACATAAATTTCATTTGTCATTTCAACATTTTTCATCCATTATATGATAATAAGAACTTTCTAAAAATAATTTTTAAAGTTTAAAGATTAATGAGAAACATTTTAAAGTATTTTCATGATTGCGACAAAGTGAATGAAATTTAACAATCTATTATTTAGGGTAGTACAATTTTGGAAGTTCAAAAATGATTTTTGATAAGTTTTTCCATTGATAAGGGGATACAAATCTACACTAACTAAAGTAATTATTCACATAATATAACGTACCCATATCTCTTTCCTCGGTAATAAATGATGTTGGATATGCATGTATCATCAATGTCCAAAATCCAGGCGTCCATGCCATCGTTAGAAAGAGCAATCTCATCTGCATAACTTGAAATTTGGTTGGTAATGAAGTTGAGGTCATGGTAATATTGTCCACGAGTTATGTAATTTTCAATGTACTCCTTGCACTCAGATGGGACGGTACGCCATGCACGCACATTGTTGGTCTCTACACCCAACCTCCAGCTTAAGCAATAGGCACGATCATTATCAGGACTCAAGTTGCTTCCTGGTCTCCAATAAGGCTTTACAGTACCAGTTGCCTTGTAGAACACCGCTAAAAACAAATAAATGAAAACCTCTCGTACCTGATGTACCATGGCCCTGATCATGTGTGCCCGATGAGCTGAGCTAGCTTAATAATGAGAGAAAGCTAATGCAAGCAGGCACAAATAGCTAGTATCAAGATTGGAAACACGAGCGGTAACACATAATAAGAGCATGATAAAGCCATAAGCAGTGAGAGCTTGCTCACTGCTGATGCCAAAGGATAACGTGGGGTGGGATTAGTTTTACTTTATTCTGTGTCAATATTGCGAATGAGACTTACAAAAGTTAAAATCATAAGTGTGACTGAGCTTACTTTTGCTTCCTTTGGCCAAGTCTTCACGCTTACACTAGAAAATGCACTTGCAAATGAGATTTTCAGTTTTCACCAAGGCGTGCTCCTGATATGTCTGTTTGAATGTAGTTTTTTGTTGATTGCTTATTTGCTGAAAGTTGGTTAAAAAAATATGATTAAGCTTAGGAAAAAAAAGGGTGTTGAAAAGTTATACATAAACAAACAAGCTAAAAAAAAAATCTAAAAGAAAAGGCTGATGACAAATAGAGTAAGGTTTGCACGATTAGAAATTTTTTTCCTATTTCTGTTGTCTGTATTTTGGCAAACTATGTTACTAGGAGAAATTAACTCCCAAAAAAGTTTTTTTTATTGGTAGATAATCTCAATAGGTTTGGAATTCCCTACCATCAAATCAAGTTCTCCCCCAAAAAAAAGGGTATTATTTTCAGTTGTTGAGTAATAAATCAAAATTTAAATAATGCAACCAAATTCCTATAACCAAGTTTTGATTATCTTTGTGTACTTGAAGATAAGAATATATAGATGCCAAAGTCACCGAAAAAGCTAGCGTGTTCAACAAAAGTTATTCTTTATTTTCTTTAAAAAAATATCAAGAAAATCTAATTTTCTTGGGATGAAGGAAAGCCACAAGAAGCATCTTCAGATGCACCTATTGAGCTTTAAAGATGACTTTTGGATGATCTATAGCGTTCTAAAAGAAAGTGGAAGAACAGAGAATATGTATCAGCCCACAAATGAATGTCATGCCATTTAAAAGAAAGGTATTCTCGCTCCATACAAAATTTACCAATTGAAAAGCAGAGAAAAGATTAAAAAAATAGGGGGGTGGGGGTGGGTGGGTGGGTTAATGTCTAGCTCAGATACCCAAAATCTATTGCATGATTCAGATTGGAGAAACTTACAATTGATACTTTCAAATTATTAATTAAGGTAATCTATTGCCACTTTGCTGATCCAAACTCTTTTTGGCCACCATCCATCACTTAAAATTTTAAAATATGATCAATATGGAAGATCCTCTTTTGACTTTAAATAATATAAGCTCGTGTTTTGTTTTTCCAAATGTACAAGTCAATATACAGTGCTATGATAATTTATTTATAGAAAAAAAATACATTTTATTATCCTAAACTTTTTAAATGCAATGTTTTGCATTATAAACTATGACTTCTGAATATATTTTGTACCCAATGTCTAGTTTGCTATTAACTTTGATGGAAAAATATAGTGTAATGTGAAAAGATTCAATTGCCTCACTTTTCTGTCCCTTAAAAAAATGAGTTTTGTTATACTTTACACTCCAATATCAAATTTGTTGTTAATTTGGATGGAAAAGTATTGCATCATGTAAAAACACTTAATTGCCCCTCTTTTCAGTCCCTTAAAAACAAATGAGAAATTACATTTTATCACTCTAAACTATACTCTCAATTACACTTTATACCTTAAACTTTGAATTTCCATTCTAAGTTAACAGAAAACTTAATGTCAGTGTACAAAGTATAACAAGTGCCATAGTTTATGGTGTAAAACGTGTATTCGAAAAATTAAGATTTTTAAGTGTAATATAAAGTATAGGTTATGGTGGTAAAGTGTAATTTTACCATATATAAGTGATTTTCAAAAAGTAGTTCAACCCTAGAACTAGGGGTGGCAATTCATGTTCGCGTGTCGGGTTCATGTCGTGTTCACTCATATATTCGATTATATGGGTCAACTCTAACCCGACATGTTTATTAAACGGGTTAAGATTCTTTAATCCTAACACAACTTATTTATTAAATAGGTCAGTCGTGTTGGCATGTTTATTAGATTTTATCCAAAAAAAAAACTAACTAATTTTAGCATTAACCAAATTGATATGAATTATGAAAAACCAAACAAATAAATATTTTTAATATAAAATTCAGAACTAATGAGTAACTGCATCACAAATATTCATTTAAAACTAAAACATATCTTAATATCACAAATAATCAATCATAATATGTCAAAGAAAATAAACCACAACAACTAATAAGTTTATATACCTAGGATTTGAAGGGTATATTAGTAAAGTGTTATTTAATTAAATAAGTCAGACAAGTCAAACGGGTTCCATGTGATGAACACTAACCCAACCCATTTATTAAATGGGTCAGTTGTGTTAACCCGAATATGATACAAACCCATTAAATCTCAACCCATGGGTTTGCAGATCGTGTCCAGTTTTGCCATCCTCATCTAGTACTACATGGTTTCAGATTGTTGTGAGACGTGATACAAATTGAGGACTCCATGAGATACAACAAAGAATGGGACATCATGTTTCCTTTTTCCTTTTTCTTTTTGGAGGGGGTTTGGAAAATAAAAACAAGAAAAGGTGAAGAATACGTGCTATGCTAAACCACCTAACAACAGAATGCAAGAGAATACTAGGAAATTAATCTAAATAAGAGATTGAAAGAGCTGATCCATAGAAGAATGCTTACCAAAGAAAGAGTTACCTATAAAAGTGGCAAACGAGATGCCTACAACATTTACCCAAAACACCCCAAAAAAAAAAAAAAATGTTGCACAATAAGTTGCAATATTTGACCCAAATTTGCTGATCAAAGTAATCTATGTGCATCTTAGGAGCAACTACCAAGTAGGTATTTAAAGAGCGAAAAAGCATTCCACAAAATTAAAATATTCATGAAGAAACTACTAGTTTGTCAAAGTCTCAATTTTGTTTTTGGTGGGAATGGCGTCAGAGAGCAAAATGAGTGTGATCTATTATGGTGGATAGCCAGATGTCAGAGGAGAGCTACGTGGTCCACCGTCCACCACGGAGGATATATGGATTCAGAAGAGATCACCGCCGCGGTCTATTGGGGAGGTTTAGACATTGAGCATTTCATAATATTTTTTATAACCCTCCTTAGTCCTTACAACATATAAGATAATATATTTTAAGTAGTGTTGTAAATGAAATAAGCTGTTAATGAACAATTCGAGCTCAACTCTGAAAAAAAAAAAAAAAAAAAAAAACTTGTTTATATTCGTTTGTTTAGCAAATCAGTTAAACTCAAGTTCAAGTTTAGGCTTGACTATTAAACAAGTTAAGCTCATACATAAATGTGTTCATGAATAAACTCGTAAATATAAGACTCGATTTAATTATATATAATATTATATTTTTATACGTATATTTTTCTAAAAATTTATTTATATAGACTTGAAATTGTGTAAGTTTATAATAGGTCCATATAATATCATATTATTAATTGTAGCTTATTGATAATATAGACAGTCAAATTGTTGTAAGAAAATCATAGATTCGTGAATGGTCAAAAAAATTTAGTCATACCACTGCACACCCTTAGTGCGGTGGTCACTCCATAAGTATAAATGCTTTGTGGGGTGTGGGGGCAAAGGTCAGGGTTCAAGTCTCTAGAAGGGAGTTTCACACACATATACACTTAAATTAGACTAGAGTATAATTTCTATCTTATATAAAATAAAATAAAAATATTCATGATTTTACCATATAATGGAAAAGAGTAGGTTAATCAATCAAGTAACTCATGGAGAAGCTCGACCTTGTTCTACAATAAAATAAACCAAACTCGAATATGTAATCTTGTTTGATAATAAGCTCAAGCTCCACTTGTATTCGAAATACAAATAAATAAACCAGTATGAATTTTTAATACTCAGCTCAACTTGATTCATTAAACACCTTAATTTTTAAGTACAATAACATTATTTTTATATGAATTTATTATTTTCATTTATATACCATTACAATCAATCATATCCATAATGTGAAAAGCATATATTTCATACCAATTGGTAAATGTTTAGTAGTCCAAAAGTGGGAATAGAGTCAGCGCCCACATCTTAACAAAAACCATAGTGGTGGGAAGTGGGAACAGCCGTCATACCATTTACATTCGTGACATTGTTGGAATTTATAAGTTGGAAACCTTTGCAAAGAAATTGGATCAGAGAGTCATTTTGGAAAATCGAGTGTGCCACGTCCAGTAGTATGCAGACCAATTTAGGTCGGCGTAGAAATTAAGAAAAAGAAAGAAGGTGATTGGTGGGCATTGACCATTGAGGTCAATGAGTTAGAAACCTTTTTGTGTTTTTGTTTGTTTTCCACAGACCATTTCGGAATCTGATCGCGATTAGTTTCTCAAATTTGTTTATAGGGTGATCTCACTTAGGACAATTGTTAATAAATTATTTTAAGAAAATTTTGATACCACTTTTATGAGATATATAAACAGTTGTCTAAAAAATTTATTGCATTTTTCTTTTCTCATAAAAAGTTTTTAAAATATATCCTAAATTAATACCCTTAGAGCATCCATTAACTTTTCCATTGTTCATATACTAGGACAAGATTATTAAACTAATTGATCTATATTCTTCTTCTCCATGACATATGTCAATGTGTCAATGCCATTGGATTGGATTGGATTATAGTGAGAAAAGACCTGTTTTTTTTAAGAAACCAGTGAGAAAAGACCTAATGACTCATGTTGATCATGATGTGGAACACACGTTATTATAAGGAAATTATTTGTTGTTGCAAATTGCAATAGCATATAGAAATGCACATGGTCAAGAAAGTTATAACTGTTAGGATATGTGTCCTTTAAATCCTATTATATGATACTATGTGTAAGGACACGATTCCAGCGCGGCCCAGTAACATTTTTGGGTTCACGCGGGAGAGATCCCTCACAATACAATTTGTAGAGAGTGGGCTTGAAAAGCTTGGGCTTGGTCACGGGACGATGGTCCGGTCTGGATTTCAGAGAGGTCCCTGTGGAAAGTGGACTGGGCCTAAACGTTTAAAGCCCCGCCGTGCTGCCACTTCTGAGAATGGGCTCCTCGGACTTGATCCGAGGACCCTTTTTGGTCCTTTCCGGCTGTCCAACGGAGGACCTTCTCTATTCTCTGCATGGATCGTTCCGGCGATCTTATTCATGAAGTCTTTTTCCCTTTCTCTTTCTTTCTACTAGATTCACTTACTTCTCCTTTTATACTAGCGTGCGTTCGATGTCCCTCGTCCACGTGTAGGGTCAGTCTTTACAAATACTGACATTGGTCCCATCAGTCTAATCCCGGAATTGTTGGGGATGACTTGATAAAGCTGCAGAGTACGGTTCTGTCAGGCATTGGGCCTTATCCAGAAGGGTATTTAGGGTAATCGCCCCAAGGTATTTTGGATTCCCTCACGAATTTATCCCTTTATTCTGGGGGGATTATGGGCCTGCCGAGGACTAGACTGTCCTCGGCTGCCTCCCAAAATGGGTCTGTGCTCTGCGTCATGGAGCTTGGGCCACAGTTCTCCTCGGATTGGGCCCTCGGACTCTCTAAAGGCGAATGGGCCTGGTCCACGAATTGTTGGGCCCCACAATAGCCCCTCAAAACCCTTCTATCCGAATTTCGGATTGGAAAGGAGGGTTTTGGCAAACCCGGGCCCTTAATATGGCCCATTTAGCTTGATCCCGCATTTATGTGAGCGGTTTCCCAGGAAGTCAGGCGGTTTTTGAGGGATTCCTTTTAATCCGCTCGGAGTCTGCTCCTGTCGCTTGGATGTCCCAGACGCGCCCTTAATGAATCCCCTTAACGAGGCTCATTTATATCCGGCGGCTCATTTGATAAGGTGGAGAAGTGGAACGGACGCCTCTTTTTTCTTCAGATTCTTTGGGAAAGTTGAATACATTTAATGCCATCCGTTCTGCTCTTCCTATAAGAAGGCAGGCAGGAGGCCATCACTTTCGTACTAACCCCCTTCCCTTCTTATGAGATCACGACAAATGATGAAGAAATCATGCCCCTCCTCTAGACACCATATTCGGATAAAGCTTGAAATGGCTCGATCAGGGCAAGGGTGGCGCAGACTTAAGATCCGTCCCGCCTCTCTTTTAGCCAAAATCCGAAGCAGGGGCTCATCACGCCGAACTCTTGGCGTGACTGAGTCGAGAATACCCAATATCAGCACCACCCGGCTCCTCACGAGCGTACCTAATATGGCACCAACGTGTTAGGAGTCAGGGCTGAGGCAGGGGCTAAGTGCTTCTGCTTCTCCCTCTTTTGCTCCTCGGTGCCCTCCTCCACCTTCTTCTTATAGTCTTCCCAGCACCAGTTCCGTCTTGGTGCCTTCCCTTTTCCCTCTTTTGTTCCTTTTCTTTCTTTTCATCCCTACTCTCTTCTTCTCCTCCTTCTTTACTCATGTCCTCCATCTTCCTCATTCATCTCCTCCATCTTCTTCAATTCTTCTTCCTTCTCCTTCAATTCTTCTTCCTTGTTCTTCATCCTTTTCCGAAGGAGGTTCTTGTCACGATATGAGCAATGTTGAGACAGAGACTGAAGAGACCTTGAAGATGAGTTTAGAAGAAGCCTGACTGTTTACTTCTCTGTACTGCGAGTGTTATCGTTGCTTTAGCAGTTCTTCTTTTGTATAGGCTTGTTTGAGCCCTTTTTCGTACATTGTAATAATCTCTTATATTAATAAAAGTGTTTATTATTTCATTTTGCATATTCTGTTTATGTTTTTGTATATTGGTAAACGCTGCTCGGCTCAATGAGAAAGTATCTAAAACCGATGACAACTAAGACCAAAATACTTGATAATAAAAAGATGTTGCCATAACTTTAATATAAGTGTTTGGCCCAATAAGGCCGACCAGTGAAAAGTAATAATTACCCATGCTGGCCGAGGAGAGAACTGGAGGTTTGATGCCGTGCTTGGGTCCGAGGACCAGACAAGGCCTTAACTCTATCCAAAACTCGTAATAACAATAGTTTTTATACTTGGTTTCCCCATAGGCTTGAGTCCGAGGACCATGCAAGGCCTTGGTTCAGTCCAAAACTCGTAATAATAATAGTTTTTACACTTGGTTTCCCCATAGGCTTGAGTCCGAGGACCATGCAAGGCCTTGGTTCAGTCCAAAACTCGTAATAATAATAGTTTTTATATTTGGTTTCCCCATAGGCTTGAGTCCGAGGACCATGCAAGGCCTTGGTTCAGTCCAAAACTCGTAATAATAATAGTTTTTATATTTGGTTTCCCCATAGGCTTGAGTCCGAGGACCATGCAAGGCCTTGGTTCAGTCCAAAACTCGTAATAATAATAGTTTTTATACCTGGTTTCCCCATAGGCTTGAGTCCGAGGACCATGCAAGGCCTTGGTTCTGTTTTATTCCCTCTCCTTAGATATCCCGTACGTGGCCGGGCAGGAGGTTGTCCTCGGCATTAGTTACTACCCGGCGTGGGCCGTAGTCCATGGGCTATCATGTAGCAAGGGCATGGGCCGCGAATTTACTAGGCCCACAGATCAGGAGATATTTCCAGTCTTTGGCCACGCGGTACTTTTGGGTGTCCCGATGTTCGAGGTGCACCTCCACGAGGCTCCTTTAGTTTTGTCGTTGCAGAGGTTTGTTGGAAGTCGAGCTGGAGACGTTTTGTCTGTAGCGTTCCTTGGGAAGCTGCGCTAATTAAATGCCACCACCCTATCTCCTCAAATAAATAAGAGAGCAAGTTTCTTTGCCTAGGCACCAGCTCCTTAGTCTCCTCCTTCAGCTTCCTCCCGCAGTAAGTCATGTTTGAGACGAGGGTCGGGGAAGAAAAACTTTCTCCGCCGCAAAGGCGCCACGTTCTCCCAAGGCTCAGAAGAGTGATATACGGGCAACGAAGGCGTAGATTCAAAGAAATATCCCCTTATGTCAGAGGGGAGAGGGTGTTTCCCACGCTTTTAGTCAAAATCCGAAGCAGGTTCTGGTCATGCCAGATTTTTGGTATGTCCGAAGAAGGAATTTCCACCATCAGCACTGTCTACCTTGTAGCCGGCAAATTTCTGCGGGGGCTCCCCAACTTCCGGCTCCCTGCACCTTCTTTGTAGATGGTGTTAGCCTGAGGTCAGGTTCTTTTGCTGCCTGAGTTTCGGGCATGTGAAAGCGTAGAGGATGAAACGAGGTCTCGAGGCAGTAGCCAACCTCTCCTCTGTGCTACCTGCATCCTCCCACTACGGCGTGAGGCTCAAGTTGGGCTCCTTTGCTGCCGGAGCTATGGGCATGCGAAAGCATGGGGGAAGGGACAAGGCCTCGAAGCAGTAGCCAACCTCTCGTCTGTGCTACCTCCTCGGCCCTCTCTTGCTTTCTTGCAACTTTCCTTTCTATCATGTAGCAAGTTTTATCACAAGTTGATTTCAGCTTTTGTTGTATGCTGTACTGTTTCTTTGTTTTAATAAAAAAGGAAATTTTGCCTACTTATTTTGAATACTGCTCTTTTGGCAACATTATTTTGTGGAAGGGTGTGCTCCCTGTGTTTGTTTCTTCAATGATACTTAGAGCAGGAAGTTTTGAAACATAATCCAATCAATTCTAATGTACCAACACTACCAAACATTACGGCAATAATTCATAGCAAGTTTAACTCAGGAAACTAGCAAAGATAACAATTGAATATTCTGTGATAAATGTGAGTACCGTCCGAGGAGTTGACGGAGGGTAAAGAACTCAAATCGTTTCTCAGAGGACGTATTGCCCTACGTCGCGTCGATTCCCTTGGTGCTGCAGATATAAGAGCAGACTTGCGAATCCCCGCAATTTGGGAACTGACCCAATGGCGAGTGGAGAGCTTTCCTCAGATGAATCCAAATTCTACGTAATGTAGTTTTTCCTTACGAGTAGTTGGTTTTCCCATAGGTTTGAGTCCGAAGACCATACAAGACCTTGGTTCTGTCCACAACTCGTGATATTTATCTCTTGCACTTGGTTTCCCCATAGGTTTGAGTCCGAGGACCATGCAAGACCTTGGTTCTGTCCAGAGTTTATGAGATTTGTTTTTCGTGTTTGGTTTCCCCACAGGCTTGAGTCCGTGGACCATGCAAGGCCTTGGTTCTGTCCAAAACTTTTGATATTGATCTCTTGTACTTGGTTTCCCCATAGGTTTGAGTCCGAGGACCATGCAAGACCTTGGTTCTGTCCAAAGTTATGAGATTTGTTTTTCGTGTTTGGTTTCCCCACAGGCTTGAGTCCGTGGCCTGCACAGGCCTGGTTCTTTCCACAACTCGTGATATTTATCTCTTGCACTTGGTTTCCCCATAGGTTTGAGTCCGAGGACCATGCAAGACCTTGGTTCTGTCCAGAGTTTATGAGATTTGTTTTTCGTGTTTGGTTTCCCCACAGGCTTGAGTCCGTGGACCATGCAAGGCCTTGGTTCTGTCCAAAACTTTTGATATTGATCTCCTGTACTTGGTTTCCCCATAGGTTTGAGTCCGAGGACCATGCAAGACCTTGGTTCTGTCCAAAGTTTGAGATTTGTTTTTTGTGTTTGGTTTCCCCACAGGCTTGAGTCCGTGGATGCAAGGCCTTGGTTCTGTCCAAAACTTTTGATATTGATCTCTTGTACTTGGTTTCCCCATAGGTTTGAGTCCGAGGACCATGCAAGACCTTGGTTCTGTCCAAAGTTTATGAGATTTGTTCTTGTGCTTGGTTTCCCCATAGGTTTGAGTCCGAGGACCATGCAAGACCTTGGTTCTGTCCAAAGTTTGAGATTTGTTTTTTGTGTTTGTTTGTTTTTCGGATGTAAGCCCCTAGATCAGGGCGGGGAGAGCCGGCTTGAGGCCAAGAGCCCCTAGGGCGGCCTACGCCATGGGCGCTGCAAGGAGTAGCCCCTAGCAGAAGTTTATGTCGGAACAACAGCTGCACGTCAAAAGAGACGGCGGAAGCTCCGTGAATTTTTGCTTAGTAGAGAGTTGACTCCACCGCCACCTGCGCCAAGCGCGCATGCTTTCCCACAGACGGCGCCAATTGTAAGGACACGATTCCTGCGCGGCCCAGTGACATTTTTGGGTTCACGCGGGAGAGATCCCTCACAATACAATTTGTAGAGAGTGGGCTTGAAAAGCTTGGGCTTGGTCACGGGACGATGGTCCGGTCTGGATTTCAGAGAGGTCCCTGTGGAAAGTGGACTGGGCCTAAACGTTTAAAGCCCCGCCGTGCTGCCACTTCTGAGAATGGGCTCCTCGGACTTGATCCGAGGACCCTTGTGGTCCCTTCCGGCTGTCCAACGGAGGACCTTCTCTATTCTCTGCATGGATCGTTCCGGCGATCTTATTCATGAAGTCTTTCTCTTTTCCTCCCCCCCTCACTAGATTCACTTACTTCTCCTTTTATACTAGCGTGCGTTCGATGTCCTTCGTCCACGTGTAGGGTCAGTCTTTACAAATACTGACATTGGTCCCATCAGTCTAATCCCGAAATTGTTGGGGATGACTTGATAAAGCTGCAGAGTACGGTTCTGTCAGGCATTGGGCCTTATCCAGAAGGGTATTTAGGGTAATCGCCCCAAGGTATTTTGGATTTCCTCCCGAATTTGTCCCTTTATTCTGGGGGGATTATGGGCCTGCCGAGGACTAGACTGTCCTCGGCTGCCTCCCAAAATTGGTCTGTGCTCTGCGTCATGGAGCTTGGGCTACAATTCTCCTCGGATTGGGCCCTCGGACTCTCTAAGGGTGAATGGGCCTGGTCCACGAATTGTTGGGCCCCACATATATATATTTTTTTTTTTCAGTACCCAAGGTTATATTTTTGTTTCAGTATTCCCTCCACAGTTTGATTTAGTGTAAACTGTAAAGTCTAACGAAAAATGTCGGCACTTGAAAATCACGTGGTATCTAAACAATAAAGTGGTATTTTGGTAATTTTCTACCATTTGAAATTACTAAAATACCCCTTAGGTCTCTTTTCTTATCACCAATCTAAAAGTAACAATTGATGACAACAAACTGGTTTCTCATTTTAAAAAGAAAAAAAGAAAAAAGAAAAAGAAGATAAAGATGACAACGAACTGCATATTACACCAACGTTGACCCAAAAGGCAAAAGAAGTAAAAAACAGATAGACCCAGTCAAGGAAGCAAACCCAGCAACACTCTCACTCACACGTTTCACAATCAAAGTAGATTATATATACTAAGTTACTAACCCACTTAATCCAAACTAAAAATTACATCATCCCAGATTGCAAAACCGCTCAATAAACTTATTTGATAATTGAGCGGTTTTGACAACGGAAATAAATTGATAATTGAATCCCACATCAAAGAAAGAGATTTTTTTTTTTTTTTTTTTTTTCTCATTAACCAAACAAGCGTCAAGAAATGCCATCCCAAACCTACAACAAATTTTGCCAACAACTTCAATCTCTTCCCTCAATTCCAATTTCCAAGATTCTTAAAATAAATAAATAAAATCCAATTTTCAACAATAAATGAAATAATTTGACATAAATTAAATTCACAAACATTCTAGGGAAAATATGTTCAGATTAGCATATGTTTCTTGGGAAAAATTCTACATTTTCCATCAAACAAAACAAAACCGAAGCAGGCAAAATAAATTCTAAGCATCTAAAAGAAAATTACCTCCTCTTCATTCTTCAACATCATGTTAGAGGTGACGACCAACTTCATGCCAGCAATATTTTTGACGACGACGAGATTGTTGAAGAGCCGATGAGGCAACAATGAGAGTGACAAAGATGGCATTGGGAAAAATTAAAACGGGAGCAAAGGGTACTTTGGGGTCTCTATAAAGTTCGATGGTTCATGGTTAGAATGGAGGGTTTTGCTTTTGCAGCAAGCAACACTAATGGTACTAGTGAGAATGAGTTTTGGTCAATGACAGTGAGGAAGGTGGTGTTTATGGTTGTGTAGGAGAGGGTTCATTGATGGCAGTTTTGTAAGCTACTAGTTGTTGTTGATTTGCATACATGTTTTCCTTCAGACTTAACCCCAAATTAGATGGTAGGGGGCACATTGTAACGAAACTCTCAAATTAGGGGATTAATAGTACGTTTTGATAATTTGGAGGGATAAGTGTAATTAGGATGAAAGATAAGGGTGAAAAAAGAATAATTTTCCCTTTTGTTATTTCTTGTCTTGCTTGAACCTTATTTAACGAATTTGGTAAGCTGTCATTCGATGTCTCTTAGCCTGAGGTTAATGGGTTTTATTGGTCGACCTAAACTAGATATTGGAGCAAAAAATTCAAACGAATTAATTAAAGTTACACCTAGCTCAGCAAAGTAATCATACTGTCTTGGTAGTTAGTACTGTGATAAAAATAAAAATAAAAATAAAAATAAAAAACTCATAGTCACCAAACAGTGGGGGCTACCAGTTTCTAATTAAGGGCTGAATTCCATGTTCAACCTATTTTTCATCTCAAACTATGAATGTAGTCACAATTTTATTCAATGACCAATCCAATTTTGACTCTCTCAAGAAGCAATGCTTTAGCTATACCCAGAAAGGTGTCACACTACAGTAAACAAACAAGATATTAAATTTGCTAATTAATTAAGACATGAACAACAATTTTTAGATTTTAAAAATTGTTGAAAACAAAAATGACAAGGATATCGAAACACAATGTTTGACATCACTAATCCTATTTGTCTACCTTGGATTCCCTCATCTTTTTCTTCTTCAAACAACAATACTATAACTACAACTTGTCGGTGATGAAGGTATTGAAAAGCAAACAGAATTCATAACAAAACATTGATCTCTTCCCGACCCCTAAGAAATTAATCAAGAAACAAAAATAAGAAGAAGATAAAGAATCTAGCCAGAGATATATGGTAAATAGTAGTGTGAAACTCAAACCAAATCAGATGCATCCGACGAACCTTGCTTAACAGAGACAGAAGCACGACAAACGGGACAGTTAGAATGAGAATTGAGCCACAAGTCAATACAAGGAACATGGAAAGAGTGCTTGCACACACTCAGTTGCTTCACTTCTTCACCCTCTACGAACACCATCAAACACACAGGACACTCACTACCAACAACATCTTTACTAGCGTGGCTGCTTTCTTTCTCAACCTTAACAACATCTGCAACCCCATCTAAGTTACTAATTCCATCGGTCTCGCTCGAGGAGCTCCGGTATCTTCGTCCTCGAAAAGGGTTTGGAGGGCACTTCACGGCGAAGAAGAAGACGTAGACTAAGGCTGGGATGGTGACCACGGCAATAAGAGCGAGAACGAATTCAAGAGGAGATAAGTCCACGCTGCTTGGCGATGCGGGGAAGGGGGCTGGTTCGAAGCTTAGAAGAACTGAGGGTGCGTTCTCCATGGTGGAGAGGAGAGAGAGTAGTCAGACTCTGTTTCTGTTTTTTTTGTGTTTTTGCTTTTTCCTGTTTTTTTGTTTTGTATTTAAAGCAGCTTTATGCAGAAGATTACTAGATTAGTGCCTCGTGAACGGTGGGTGTGGGGTTTGCTTTGGAATTTTAAGCAGCAATAATTGACACTTGACGGGAAATGAGGTTAGAGGACAAACCTACATAATGATTGCTACACTACAAAGCATTTTATTTTCTTTCTATAGTTATGAGTGTGTATGGACTATGGAGTATGGACCAGAAGAGCGGACCAGAATCAGGATGGGCCAGGGCTGTGAAGAATGTATATAACATCCGAGGCTAGCTGGGTTGGGGCTTAAAATTATATATATGCTTGTACAAGGCCCTTCTGCAGAATTTTGTTTGTGGATCATATATCAGCATCTTTGTGAGGTTTTTAGAGATTGGCAAATTTCATGTGACAAGGACAAACCATGTGCTAAGATTTAAGAGGGTTGTAATCTATTATAATTGAGTTTTTATGATGTGCAAATGTTTGTCAAGATTAGAGAACTTGAAGACCAGTAATTCTAGTCGAGCAAAATCAAGACTCGCTCTAATGGAACAATTAAGCATGAAAAAAATTCGTGCAAAACTCACTTGAATGAAATTGTGAAAACCTTATTAAGAAGTTTCAAAAGTCTTTAATTAACTTATACCAAAACCTAAACCTACTTATATTAAGCCCCATTAAAAGCCTTTCTCCCTTAGCCAAAATAGATAAGTCCTTATTTGTGATTATACAACTTTCTTCGTAAACATAAAACTTTTTTATTTTTTTTGATGAACAAAAAAATAGCTCATATAGTGCGGTATCATTACCATGATCCACTTAAACCCAAATTTTATGGTGTGGGACCACTAAAGCTATTTGGGTTTATCCATTTGGCAGTAACGTAGCTATTAAAGGATTGAGGGGGGCTTGCCCCCCACACCCCCCCCCCCCCAAAATTTTTGAAAATAAAAATTGGAAATATCTTAAATAATTTGAAAATTTTAAAAAAAATCTTATCATTTTGGCCCCCATACTTGATAATAAACATTGTCTACCCTTAAAAAAATATTTGTGACCACCCTAAGTTTTTTTATGCCCAATAAAATTAGACTTTGGTCCATAATTTGGTCCACTTAATAATATATTAAGGCCTTTCAAGCAAAAAGAAAAAGCCCAAAAAAAAATTGCACATTATTATTTTACATTTCATACAAAAAAAAAAAAAATTTATATATGGCCTCCCTAAAAATAAATTTGTGGCTTCGCCATTGCCATGTGGGCACAGCATTTTAAACTGAAGCGCCAAGACTCAAACTACAACCCTTAAACTTGTAAGGGTGATAGTTCAAAAGACTCCTACCATCATGCTACCACCCTTCAGCTGTTCCTAAACATAAAACTTGTTACATTGCCATTCACCCTTAAGCTTAGACTACATATTTTTAAACCCACAGAGTTAATTTTTTCGATAGTGGGTCGCTACTGTTACTGTCTAGAGTTTTGACGTTGCGAACGAGATTTATTCATAAAGAAGTCTCATGCAAAAGAATTCTCAAGTTTCCGGGCCACCTCGATGGAAAGAATGAAGTGTTTAAGTTACATAAGTTTTGTATGTTTTGATTGATTATTATTGTCTCTTCTATTGAATTTTCTAAGGGGCTGGATCCCCCTAAGTGATTTTTTCCTTTAAAAAGGCTCTTCATTAGATTTCCAATTTATCACCAAAATTTGTGTATTGATTTTATTTCTTTTATTATTATTATTTTTAGATTTGGTGAATAATAAATGTGATTGAACGATTGTTTACGTGGAATCAATAAATTAACAGCTTTGATGAGTCTAGGAAAATTAATCGGTCGTTAACATTAATAGACGACATTAAATCACCAGTAAGCCATCAAAGAAAGATAAGTAACCACTCAAACACATTCAATATATTCAATGGTGATCATTACCTATATATCTTAAACTCCTATCAAGACAATGACCGTTACATTTAGGGTAATAATCACCTACAATTATGTACAATAACTACCTAAATCACTTATAAAAATATAAATTTGCCTCACTTGCTAAGGTATGAGAAAAATCTTACAAAATACTATCTATATACAAAATATATGGGGCTAATACTAATTTAAGCATCGGAGGTTCCTCCACAGGGCACAACTCGATGATCAACTCTGTTTTTTCTTGCAGATCTTAAACGATCATCAAAAGCTCTAGATTAGACGAGTGACCCAATTGACAATTTTTGATATCATCAAGCTTGTTCTATTAATTAATAGGTAAATTACGTTGACACCCTCAAGTTGTAGAGAAATTAGACTTGCCATACCCAAAAGATCAAAATAATTGATACTTCACCCCAATTCCAACCTCTCAAATGATCAAAACAATTAATATTTCACCCCAAAAATAATTCAAAAAATAATGGGGTGCAGTGTGTCAATCATTTTGAGCATTTGTGGGGCAAAGTATCATTTCTGTAAAATTAGATATAATAACTCTCTTCTCAAAAAAATAATAGCATATAATAAGTAATAACTGAATACGTCTAATTTTTCTGTACATGTAATTTATCCTTGATTTTAATTAATATGCTACTTATTCTTTTGGAATCTAAATAATAACCTTTCAATATTTAACTAGTCAAGCAATACTACCATATGTCAAAAGCCAACGCAAATTATATACTATCATATGCTATATATTCTATATAATAGAAGTTTCACTAGTTGCTTTAAATGAATGTTCTCTCTTTTTTATTATCATAAATATCTTCTTCTTTTTTCTCTGTATGTCGTAGACAAACTAGATTCAAATTGTTGTTGTAATCATCTTAAATTCGATATATTGGGTTTAGCTTTTAGTATTTCACTACCAAGATTGTAAATTAAACCAGGATTGCTAAACCTTTACATGCATTAGGTTTTTAATGATAATCTTTGAATGAAAATGAACATAACAAAACTATTAGGATTGAATCATCTATCTTAATTATTATCAAAAAGAAGTATCTATCTTAATTGATAAGAACAAATATTCTACACAGCATATGATGATTTAACATCTATGCTAAATTGCTAATGCAATTGACCGAACATTTCTTTCAGCTATATTTCACATGCACAATCTAGCTACGACATTGGTCCAAGCTTTTAAACACATTAATTTCATCTTGCAAACAAGAGTAGCAGAGTTGGAATGCAAAGCCATCTATAAATCATTTGAAGTTTATGCTTATAAATTCGGCAATCTATATATGGAGCTCTGGCAGCAAAGTTTCACCTGGACTTGGAGTAGACAAGACCGCATGCAGTGGAGGAATAGTATCAGCTCGACAAAGCGGGCAATTTGAGTGGGATTTAAGCCACCCATCGATGCAAGTTATATGACACAAATGCAGACATACGGGCAACACCCGAACCTCCTCGCCTTCCTTGAACTCGGACAAGCACACAGCACACGTTTCTTCTCCACTCTCTTGGGAGTACTTGAAGATTGGAATCAATTGCGCCAATGAATTGCTTGTGCTACTAGGCCTGCCTTCTTGATTGGTTTGAGGCCTATTTGATGGACTTGGCTCACGCCTTTGGTTGCAGCAGCTAACAGCAAAAAAATGGTAGATTACAGCCACAATTGCTCCAGCTATGACCCCAAGAAGACCAATAAAAAATGGACTAAATTGGGGGTGCTTATTGCTATCCATTAGTGAAGAAAGTATGGCATGGCTGCTCAGAATTGCTAGGGGATTAGGACATTATCTAGGCGATGAAATCTAGGTGACTATGGCTCGTGCTATACATCTTTTATAATTTTCTTTTGTACATTTCTATATGTTTACAAAGTAAAGGCTTCATTTTCATTAATAGACGTGGGTGACACGGACATGGCCGAATTATTAGACGTGGTAAATGACCTTTAGGTTATATTTTTTTGGTATAATGTTCAGGTTTATCTAATCCTAGTTATATACTTGTTGACTAGCGTGATATTGGCAGGAAAATTATATTCCACTTGTTTGAGTTTTCCAAGTGCCCCTAAATTGATTTTATCAAAGAGGTTCAAGGCCGTCTAAGGGCCATATTCAATCCAGAAGTAAAGTCTAAATATAAGAAAGGCCAACGAAGAGTAACGTTTTCGACTTCTTTTTGGGACAAAGATACCCAGATCATATAAGGTACGTAGCAAACAAATATTGCTATTATTTTTCAGGAGAGAAATACTTGAAATGCACGTTCATTGAAAAAAATAAATAAATTGAAATGCATAACTTCGAACAGATTTGAGGGACACCTTCAATACTTTATTATAACAAATCAGTTCCCGTTTAATAATGATAATAAAAAAATAAATAAAAATTATGCATGAAAACGACTCTTCCAATTGCAATCGCATATAACCATAGTAATTTTTTTTTTTCACAGTTAGAGAAAAAAGCCATTTACCCAGTTGTGAAAGTGAGGGCATGCGAAGGGATTTTGTATTTCAACGTTGAGATTCCTTAGACCTAGAAGTGAATTACATATTTTTCCTGCAAGGGTGAGAATCTCATGTTCATGTATATCAGGTGTAGTGCTGGCAAATTCCATGACGCGTATCGATACATGTCATGGAATTGTAATCGTCAAATTCACTTGTACAAGATCAAGTGTCCAAGAATCAACTCAAGAAAAGGAAGTCTCTCGAATCTCAACTCACTTTCGATTGAGTCTTGATCGATCGAGACACGAAAAACCTAATTTAATCAAGCCCACTAAATTAATTGGCTGATGGATTTGAAATTGTATCCTACTTACTAAAATTTATTAGTGCACATTATAATCTATTGAAGAGTCGTCGATCGACATACACATCAAACCAAAACTCTAAATGCTCTATTGACCACGTATTCAAAAAGTGAATATGAAGATGATGTTTTCAAGTTGGTGATCAAGCCCGAAGCCATAGAGTTAACCCTTCTTCGTTTAAATCAGAGAAGAAATATTTAAAGTGGTCCTTAAAGTCACGAACACGGTTCATAGTAGAATTTTAGTTTAAACGAGTTCAAGTAGCTTACAAGGGATAGTGGGATCACTTTTGCAAATATCTAGTGCAAAGACTAGAAATATGGATATATCCTAGTTGTAAACTTTGATTTTAAATAGTGAAATTCTTCTTACAATTAGGGTTAACTATCGTAATGGTTCCATAGGTTTTTCACTTCACTTCACAATTGATTGTATTATTTACTTTACTTATAATTGGTGACCTGTTTGCTTTGCATAATTAACCAGAAATCAATTTGAATTCATGATCGGCTAATGTTTTAAGTTAATCAATAATACATAAAATTAACCAAGGGACTAAATTTTCTTTCTAATGTATTAGTATGCGTTTGGTTCTACTTTCAAAACCCAAAACGCGCGTTTCCAAGCCCAAAACCCAAAATGCGTGTTTGGTAAATTATTGCCATTGCGCGTTATCCAAAAGTGGCCTTTTCAAATATGAAGGATTCTTGCGGTTTTATATTTAACCTTGGAGCTGCGATGTGAAAACGCAAATATGATTTGTAATGTTACCGTTGGTCATTTTAAGTATTATCCCTAATCTACCATTGTTTTTATTTTGAAATCCCAATTTTACCCAAATCTCTAACAAAAAACAAAAAAACCATCACGGAGTTGGAGAAGAATTTCTCTACACTTTATGCTCTCTCCTCATCAATTGCAAGAAACCCAAGAAAAGAATCCCACCATACCGGATTGTAGTGGTTCTTCTTTCTTTTCCTTTCCTCCAAATTTTAACCAACCAACCACAAAATAGACAGAGAAGGACATGTAAAGAAAATTATTGGCAGATGAACAGACAAAAAATGCGACAAATTATACACAAAAGAAAAAAAACTTCCACTGTCGATCTCACTCTCAAATCTCAACATCTAATTTCACTTCCAATTTGGTTTTGGGGTTAGAGAGAAAGAGAGAGAGCAGTTGATTTTGGGTGAAATTGAGAAAAATTAACTCACCCTTAATGATTTTTAATTGGCATGCGTGAGGTTGGATGACAAATTTGAGAGGAATTCGGTTTGGTTCTTGGAAGCTGTTTGATGAAATTAGAGAAAAGGAGAAGCAAAAAGAAGATAATTGTGGATGGGAGAAGATATGGGTGAAAGAAACTATGGTTGAGGAAAAAAAAAAGAGAAGCAAAATAAATAAATAAATAAATAAAAGTAAAACGTGGTTTAAGTGAGATATGCGTCCATCATGCAAGAAAATTTACAAAATAAAAATTCAATTGTGTTAGGATGCAAAAAATTATTACAAAATTATCACAACAATTGAGATGTCAAAATTTTCATATGTCAAAATAAAATTAAATAAATTAATAAAATATTAGACTAGGATTGGCCACAACTAAAAATAAAGAATATTGTGAAAATATTATCACATTTTATTGTATCTTTAAACTTTTTAAATTTGTGCCATTTTTCTTTAGAAAAAAAAAATAGTGCTATTAACACAATATTTTCATAACAATTTCATAATAAAGTTTACGCAGTAAGTTGTTATTGGTTTTCATCTGAACCTACTAGTGACATTATTATTTTTTTTATCTACCATCATTAACTTGTCATATAGATTTTATTGTGAAATTTTTGTAAAAATGTTGTGTCCATAAGTGCTAGCCAAACACTCAATTTTTTCAAAAAATACTTTTTAACAGTTTTTACCAAACGCTCTACCTTTTTTATTTTTTTTTAAAAAAGTCAAAATACAAAATTGACCTTCTAAG
Source organism: Quercus lobata (assembly GCF_001633185.2). Lineage (NCBI taxonomy): Eukaryota > Viridiplantae > Streptophyta > Magnoliopsida > Fagales > Fagaceae > Quercus > Quercus lobata. The sequence continues at coordinate 31,233,426 of NC_044910.1, read as the reverse complement.
TTTCATCATTTTTCATTTTAGTCCTCTAAATTTAGGTTTTGTAATTTTAGTCCTCTAAATTTCATTCATTCTCAACTAAATCCTCCATTAGTATTCTGTTAGTCGTTGCCGTTATCTTACCAAAAAGACATTGTTTTGGACTTTCTTTTTTATTATTATTATTTTTTCTTAATTTTAGAAAAATTGTTAAATGAAAAAAAAAATCCCCACCCCACCCACCCAGTTTCTAAGAAACCTAGAATGAGAGAGGGGGAAAGAGAGAGAGTGAGAGATTAGGAGGGGGAAAGAGAGAGAAAGAGGGATTGGGAGTGGGAAGATCGAGAGGGAGAGACCGAGAGGGAAGATCACCCACCCTTTTTGTCTTTTGTTTCATCAAACCAGTTAAAGATGCAATTGCAAAGCAGATCCGTAGTTTGTAGTTATTTTACTGCGAAGTTGAGTAATTGTTAACCTTTGTTGTGGATACGACACTTTACCTTTCTATGTAGTGCTTTATCTGCATCAAATTGTACTGGCAGCATAGATATCTTGTTGTAACTTGTTTCTTTGGATTGGTCTATAGTCTGTCTCTAGCATCATTGTCCTCTCTAATTTTTGTTTGTTTTGTAATGAAATTGTTCCATGTGTAAAATGGAGATATATAATATTGTCAATCTCCTACCCATTGCAATTGCAACAAAGTATATAAGTAGAACTTATTGGACTGTAATGTATTAGGACCTCTTTGGAACTGAAAGGCATATATATTATTGGTAAATCTTATTGATCTTCCCTCTCGCTCTCTCCCTCTCAATCTTCCCCCTCCCCATCTCTCTTTCCCCCTCTTGATCTCTCACTCTCTCTCTTTCCCTCTCTCTCATTCTAGGTTTCTCAGACTGGGTGGGTGTGGGTGTGGGTGGGGGTGGGGATTAATTTTTTTTTTTTTTTTAACAATTTTTCTAAAATTAAGAAATAAAAGATAAAGTCCAAAACGCGTCATTTTTGTAAATTAGCGACAGCAACTAATAGAATACTAACGGAAGATTTAATTGGGAATAAATGAAACATAGAGAGCTTAAATGACAAAACCCAAACTTAGAGGACTGAAATGAAAAATGATTAAATTTAGAAAGTCAGTTTTGCATTTTTACCTAAAAAAACTCAATTTCATACTGCACTATTTTAAAACTGCCACTTTAAAAAATATATATTATTTGAAAAAACTGAATCAAACAAACCCTTAGACCGGTTGTAGTGGTAGTCGGTGACTGCTGACTTTATGTGCATGAGCATGATGACAAAGTTAAATTATGTGCATGAGCATGATGACAAAGCTAAATTAATTGTGTGAATTATTGCTGGGCTCAGGATTTTGTTGGGGCTTGTTGGTCATGTACAAGTACAGTATAACCCATTCTTGGGCATTTCTGCACAGTTGATGAACCATACAGTACAACCCATATTATAATTACTTTTTGGCAAAATTAATCTAATTAGAGTGTACGTTGATTATAAATTTCTTAAATTTAAGGTCCAAATTGCAATTACTCTCAAAATTTAAGGTGGCTATAGATATTTATCCCTTATCTAAATTTTACATTCATGGGTTAATTTTATATTTAATCTATTGACCAATTCAACAAGGCCGACCATTAAAACCTCATGCGTATATATGAACTTTCAGACTTTGCTAGTTGGTGCATCGAATGATCAGTAGAAAAATATTTAAATATATATATATATATATATATTTATATATATATAAATATATTATTGTCAGACTAAGCTCTTTCTACAACCCAAAAGCCAATGAAATGCAATATGAGTGATATGGAAGATTTGATTCCCACCAACTTAAGATGTTGCTTTTCCATGTTAAAAAAATAAAAGGCTTTGGACACAGTTTTGATCTGTGATACGAGTAGGATCCCAAATGCCACCAATATCTGTCAATATCTATACACAGGGTTTTGGGTTCAATTATTGAGATATTCTTATCTATAAAGATTAAAAGAGATCTAAATTATTCACAAGCACAACTCTCATGGCCCAATGGCAACCCCTATCTATTTTACTTTTTCTAAGTCTTCACATAAGACTAGAGTCATCAACAAGTACAATAACGCAGCTATTATTGATGATGCTCGAACCAATTCCACCAACCCCATTACTCCATTTCCACCATGGTCACACCTCTCTGGTTTTTACCTTTTTTTTTTTTTTTTTTTTAAATAAAATTAATCCTAAAGTTTTCCTATAGTGACAGTGCCACCTTCATTGTTGTTACTGGCCATAACTTCTTTTTGCTTTTTTTTGGTGAAGAATTTACAGCCATAACTTTAATATATAGGATCTGTTTTTCGCTTTTTGGTGTGAAAACACAAATTATAATAAACAAATTATGAGGGGGGGTGCACATTGGATTGGGTTATATATATTCTTAACAGTTGCATTATTTCTTCTTTATTTCTTTATGGGATCCTTTTAATTATTGAGTTCAATCCGACCTAACCCAAGCATCAATCAGACTTAGAATTTCAGCCCAATTCATATGATTGCAGTCCTATTATTGAAGGTTTAGTTCTTTGTTGTTTAGCTATGGGGATTGGGGAGGAAGGACCTCCCTTCTCCTGTTAAGGTTTACCCAAAGTTATTCATTTCGGATGCAAATAGTCTGGGAAATATCAATTTTCAAAGCTGTTGATAAGATCTATTATGATTAATGCATATAATAAAAGTGATGTCGATTGTATACTCAAGTAAAAATAATATTACTTTAATCATAATAAGTGATGTTTACAGTTGAGATTAATGTTATGTTCTTAGCAATACTCTTTCATATAGTTGATTTTAGTAAAATTGATTTTACTCCAATCATAATAAGTCATCGTTCTCCTTTTTCCGCCGAAGCCATCATGGTCTCCAATATACTTGTCCATGGTTGGTCGGTTAAGAAAATCAGACCTTGGATAGATGAGGCGTGTTTGGCCTTGGGGAGGTAGTTATGGAGAAGAAAAATGATAACATTTAAGGTTTTAGTTGATATATAAATGACCATGATTGGTTGTTAAATATGGTATGATGACAATGAGGTGGGTGCGTTTTAATTGCTATGCTGGTTGATTAATACGTGTACGTTTAGAAATTGTTGAATAAAAATTGGCTTTTTTTGCCTTTTGTCTCAACTTTCTAGCAAATAATTTAGCTTTTTTGAAATAAACTAACCGTCTTTTTTTTTTTTTGTTAATTATGCAAATGGAAAGATGTAATTAGGTATACTTTTAGTGGAATGTTTCCTTTTTAATGAAGAAATCTATCAATGAGGTATACTTTTAGTGGAATGTTTCCTTCTAAAAATGAATAAATCTATCAATTAGTAGTACTAGGATTAATTCATTCTTAATTTATCTAATATATTTGTCTTCCTCTTTTATCTATTGCGTTTTCAATTTATTTTCTTTGTATTCTACTTGTATTAGGAAAATGATTGCTCTATTTTTAGAATTGTAACTTATAAGAGTTAATGTGAAAATAGCTAAATGCCTTTTCTTTTAAAGATTAAGTTTCATAATGACTAAAACAATACTTAGTAATTATTTTATATCACTAAAAAAAATGTTGCGAAAAAACTCTTTGTAAAAATTCTTCTACATCAATAAATAAGCCTTGTATGCTAGAGTTTTTCTTTCAACCACCTATTGTTATTGTATTACTTGTTTATAATTTGTAAATTTGTGAAATTTATACAATTTCTAAAATTTCTCAATATGAAACTTATTGTAACTAATTGTTGATTGGTTTAATTATTATTTATTGCAATTGTCATTGTATATGATCAATCTGCAATTTATTGTAATGAACTACTATTAAATGTTTAATTAGGTGCTTTTGTGTCAAATAAAACAGTCATCAAAGAATGATGCATTTAGTTTTTTATTAAAAGATATTGATTTACTTAGAAGAAATTATGAGACCTTATACAAATCATGAATTAGGCACAGCTCAATTAAAGGTTAAGTAGTTCTTAATTTTTTTTAATAAATTTTTTGATAAGTAAATAATAAAAGAGGGGAGGGGAGGTTTTATGGGACACCATAAAAAAATATTATTATCATTGGACTGTTACTTAAACCCATTTTTGATACATCTAGGAAGGTTCGGGAGAGAAATTCGAGTCCAGGTTAAAAATATCAAAAAATGCCAGTTGACATAAAGATTAAGGCTAGTGGATCTTTTACTAACGACAAATTAATGAGCAAACTATTGACATGAATAGAGCCTATATAGAGGGAATAAAATAATTTCATTATTTTTCAATGGAGAGTTAATTATTTACTGAGGGAGGTTGCTTCCCATTCTTCTCTCATTCATTACTTCCGTGATGCACTTGTCAATTTATCAAACAAAGTGATAGGCAGGCCTGCATTTTAATAATTTTGGGACCATGTGACCCCATTTCCATTTTTCTTCGTACGTATATGAAAACATGAAACTACTAGGTAGGTTTCAAAGACAGAAACACCCGAACTAAAGGCATAGGTGTTATCTGAGGCATAATGTGACTGAAAAGAAAATTAATAAAAAATTATCATAATTTGTTACATAAGTGGATGGACTAAAATATTGGTTACTAGTTCCAGTTTCAATGTTTCAATCCCCATTAATTATTAAATTAATAAAACTCATACACATCTGAGGCATAATGTGACTGAAAAGAAAATTAATAAAAAATTATCATAATTTGTTACATAAGTGGATGGACTAAAATATTGGTTATTAGTTCCAGTTTCAATGTTTCAACCCCCATTAATTATTAAATTAATAGAACTCATACACATGTCCCTTATTTTTTAAATGGATGAGTGACAAAGCCTTGTATTGTTACTTTTTTTCACTTTTCTCTTAATAAACTATGAGCAAGTGCCACGAAAGTGTGGAGCGTAAGTAGAGTGCACTCCACTTTGTCAATTATTGTCTTATGAGACAGTGGCCACACGTTGATAAAACAGTGTATTTACAGTAATTTTATGTTTTTTTAGGTGACTTAACTTTTAAGCTCATCACAGTTTTCAAAGGGGAATTTTATACACCTGTTCTCTATGAGTCTTTGAAAATTTAGTAGTAGTACTCATTTCATTTTAGGATAAATGTTTTGGGGTTTGACTTATTAGGTCATTATACTTAATTGTATGACTAATGACAATAATAGAGTTTCCTTGTATATGGACACCTCCTATGTTTACTTTACCAGAACTTTGTCAAAAATAAATCTCATATTTGGTTACATATTCTCCAAAAGGATGAAGAATAAGAACTTTAAATTTGACATTTATAAATAAATAAATAAAAACGTGCAACAAAGTTTTACACTTTGAAAAATTGGACATGAGCTAAGCATATGAGGTAACTATATCGTATATAAGTATTTTCTTTTACACCTCCTTTTTCATCGGAAAAATATTTAATGGTCCATAAAGTGCGCATATGAGACAAAACTAATTATATGTACTTGCTTATAATAATTAATAAGTAATATATATTTGATGATAATAAAAATGAACCAAACCTTCCTTAGGTGGCTCAGTTCTAGTTGTTCTTTTGTTTTAAATAAAGAAAACCTCAGATCTTTTTTTACATGAACACAACAAAAGAGTTCAAGACTCAATATGTATCACAAAACTACAAAAGCAATCCCACTTTTCATTGGAGGGTGAGAGAGAGAGAGACGTGGGTTTAGGAATAACTAGTGATATGTGTTCCTAAGCTGAGTCTCAGTGTGATAGGACTGATAGCCACACCCACCATTAAAAAGGGAGAGAGGACTGGTGGAGAATACTTTCTTCTTTAAGCAAAAAGGGAACTCCAATCACAATAATTTTAAACTAGTAATGCTTTTTTTGTTAGGCAGAGAGAATGGAATGCGAATCTCCAAAGGTTATTAAATTAAACAAATAGTTTGTGTATTGAGATTAGTCATATGAGATGATAATGTTGCCATCTTTTCATGTGTTTTTTTAATGTCAAAATATACTTTTGGGTTTTTTTTTTTTTAAATAAAAAAGTTCTTAAAATTTGTTCTTAAGTTCTATTTCAGCCTCTAACTTAGTCATTCTATTCCTTTTTCATTATATTGCTTGCTTACGTGGCTAAGGCAGATGTGGCTTTTTAAAATAAAAATTAAAAATTACATTTGGTCCTTGAAATTTGATTCATATTCTATTTAAGTTCCTGAAATTAAATTTTTTTTTTTAGTCCTTGAACATATAAAACGTACCAAATGAGTCTCCCGTTCACTCCCTGTTTTATATATATATTAAAAATAATGAGGGAGAAGATTTGAATCATGGTTATCTTCATACTAGAGAACAAACAATATTATTTAAATTACAAGTATCTTGGATGTTAAAATACTTATTTAAGTGACTAATAATAGTACGATGATCACTCTACAAATATAAGTACTTGTGGGATGTAGGAAGTAAGGGCCAGAGTTCAAGTTTCTAGGAAGGAGTTTATACACTTAGTTTGCATTTGGATTGCATTTCTAGCCATGCTGCGTTTGCATTTTACTTTTCTTTTTTTTCTTTTTTTTTTAATTGAGAAGCGCATTTCACGTTGGAATGTGTCTGTCACGTGTCTGTCAGTGGGTCCCATGCACTGTGCACAGGACCCACTACCTATTTGAACGTCAGTGCATGAGACCCACTACCTCTTTGAACGTCCAAATTTTTCACTGGAATGGCACTGTCAATGGGTCTGTGCACTGTTCACAGATCCACAAACCTTTTTTTTAACAAAACTTTCATTAAAAATGAGTCACACGGTACTATTCACACATTTAAAAATTATTTTGTTATAGTGTTTTCAATTTTCAATTTTTAACAAAATAAGCGACATACAAATAGATCCTTAGAATATGTTAGAATATAATTTCTATCTTGTAAAAAAAAAAAAAAAAAAAAAAAAAAAAAAAAACAACGGAAAAAGAAGAAGAAGGGTGTGACTAATAATAGTGTTTTTTTTTTTTTTTTTTTGGAGAAAGACTAATAATAGTGTTGATGTGCCTTTTTTGTTTTTAAAATAAAAATTATTTTTACCTTTTCCTAGGCAACATACGTGGCCATATATTTGTCACTCATGGTGTATGTGGGTTCTATGACCTTTTTAAACTTCCACGACAGAACTTTCCATATTTCAGTGAAAAAAAACACACACACACACACAAAATGAGCATAAATCCCAAACATATTTGTCAAACGCTCCCCTAAAGCTTGGCACAAATACAATTCTTCAAAGATTACCAATAAAAATAATAAGATAAAACAAAGAAAAAAAATCTAAAACAATGAACATGAGTCATCGTAACTCGTAAGCCATAATAATCTTCCATTTCCAACTAAAGAAAACAAATTTGCAAACGTTAAAAATGACTTTTTATTTATATACATAATATTAAAGATTGAAACAAATCATTAAAAAATGATCTTTTAAAACAATATCTTTTTCTCTCTTAAAGATTCACTGAGATCACAAAATCATTCTCTATCCTTATGAAAATTTAAAGGCCAAGTTGATACTCTGTGTTAGCCTTGCATGACAATGGGAATGGGATAGAAGAACAAATTTGTTAAATTTTAATTTTTTAAGATTAGCAAAAGTTTTGTAACTCAATTGATACCTCTTGTTATTTCTAAAGAAGACATTCAGGATTTATATCTCTCCAACTATTGAATTATCAAAAAAAGAAGAGAGAGAGAGAGAATTAAGAATGATTTTTTAAAATGTTTGGGACTGAATAACTTAGACCAAATTTCATATACCAAAAATATATTTGTTTAGAAAGAGAAGTGTGTCACATCAACTCCCTGTTAGCCATATATACACCTAAGAGCATCAGTATTGAAGAATGCTACTCTATCTATTTTATCATCAAAAAGCTACTTTATCAATTATACCATACCATTTTACAATATACCCTACATCCAAAAACTCTATTATTTTACTTTTTCATTAAAATATTATTTTTTAATCTTTCTTTATTATTTCTTTCACATCATCACTTTTTTTAGCTAAGGGGTGGAATAAAATATATATGTATATATATATATATATTTTTTTTTTTTTAGCATAGTGCTACAGTACAATTCTAAGTTTAGAATTGTACTGTAGCACTATTGCAAAAAATTTTGCAATAGTGAGGTATACCATTTTTTGATGCAAATGTTTTTTAGTTATGAAATGTCAAAAAGGCCTTAGATATGACATTAGCATTCTTCAATGCTAATGCTCTAATCAATATAATGGAAACATAACAGAAAAAATAATTAACTTGGTACAATTTGATTTAATTTTATGAATAATAATGAAAATATTCAAATTTTACATACTAAAATAAAGCTTGGACTGAATTTCAGGGATCAAACATATAATTTTATCCTCTCTTTTTTTTTTAATTAATATGCTAGATGAGAATAAACTAATGAGTTGTTGAACCAATTGGCAATCGCCAGGAATGAAAACTCTTGAAACTTATTTCATAACAGATTTTTAATTCATTTATTTATTTTAAATTATTTTCTTATAAAAAGGGCAGGATACGTTTTACTCTCCTGTACTTGGGGTCATATTACATTGCCTCTACTTTTTCAATAGTACACTTTCCATCTTGTGCATTGGAATAAAGTGAAAACGTTAGCCTTTCCATTACTAACAACGAAATTATCTATGTATGACACCATTTAAAAATCTTAAGGGTATGTTTGGTATATTGAATGAAGATTACGACATGAATTATAATATTTATTACTAGTAATAAACTGTTGTAATGTAATAATTAAACATATTTATTAGTTTGGTTGTGAGTTATAACATTTGAATGAAACTTAACATTTATTTTAGGAAATATCTTACTTATACAATTATATCTCCTTTAAAATTGTTATTTTTAAATTTAAGAGAGATATGTGTTATTTTTTATGATTTTTTTATTTTTATAATTGTTAGATGAATATGGAAAGTTTGTTTATTTGGAAATATATTAAGTTTTGAAATTATTGCATTTACTAAGGAATAACTAATACAACCTTTTAAAGAGAAATAATTATTCTTCATTTTGAAGAATAGCTATTTATAAAGAATTACTATTCCTTGTAATAAAAATATAATCAAACTAAAGAATAACTAAAGTATAGAAATAACTATTACAGTTTATCAAACATGCCCTAAATCTTTAAATGCTAGATTAGTTGCTATTTCTATTTCAATATAAAAGGCACGCATAGGTAGTCAAAATTCAAAAAATTTCAACCAACTCTCTTCTTATCCACCATTTGGGATGGCAATAAGGCGAGATGAGGTGAGGTTAGATCATGAATGTGAATGTCTCACTCCATCTTCAACGCGAGAAAAGCCCACATGAGAGGAAAGGGGTAGGTTGGAGGTATTTTATTATCTCGTTAACGAGGTTGTTTTGACACTTATTTTATAAAGAAGAGAGACAAATGGGAAGTACAAATAAGGTTATCAAAATTACGATTCAGATCATATGATTTTACTTTATTAAAACGTCAAATTAACTAATATCTTAAGAATACATATTAAAAATTAATAAATGATCCAAATAGTATAAAGATTGATTTTTTTTTTTTTTTTATAGAAAGTATATAAAGATTGGTAGAGGGGTAGAATTGGTCAACATGTATATTATATGGTAGAATCTTAACAATTCTTTGGATGAGTTAATAATTCTTTCTTTGACAATAATGGCATGCCTAATGAAATTTATTAAAAGTAGGTGATAGGAAGAAACATTGCATGTATTAAAAAGCCACCGCCTCACTCAAAGGTTGCCCAATTGTGATAAGGGCTGTAGCATATAACGCTCGCTGCAACGATTAACGGCCGTGATCTCTCTCTCTCTCTTCGCTTTATATCTTCTTCAGCTTTTTGATCTGCAAGAATCAGCTTTCTTTGTGTAACTTTTATACGGAAGTAATTTTGGCATATCTTGTTCTTTTTTTTCTTTTTCTTTTTTTCCCCCATAATTTTTAATATTCTTTTAGTTTTATTTGGTCTGAATTGAGGCATGAGTGGGTATTCAATTTTTTTTTTTAAGAAACAAACACATATATACACGAGGGAGATTGGGTTTTCAATTATAGTATTAGTTATGAAATGAATTAATGGATGTTACCCTGTTTAAGTATAAGAACTATATTCAGTCCCTTCAAAAAGGTTTTTTGTGTTAGACTTCTACAAACTTGTTTTTCAATTGCGGTTTTGCATCTGAAAAATCAGCATTTGTTGTTTAAGGGTAAGCAATTAATCAACAAATTATAACCTTTCGTTTCGAATTATTAAAAAAAAAATCAGTATAGTTTAATAAGTAATAAACATGCTTAATGTCCTAATTTATTCTTCTATGTCATAATAAGGGGAAAAGAGAGAGAGAATAGATGGATCCTCCAAGCTATATAACCATACTAGATTTACTACTATAAATTCTTTTTGCATTATCTAGTTAGCTTAATTGATAAAAGTTTTTTTTTGTTATCGAACAAAAAAATTGGGATCAAATCCCACTTATATAAAAATAAAATTCATTAATATTTTGACTTGTGATAAAGAGCAATTATTATAAAACCTACTATATTATGAATTATTAAAATCTGAAACCGTTACTTCTAAATTAGATACAATAAGACTCTATGAGTTATTAAAATCTCAATCTTTCATCATCAAATTAGTTGTTTGGTTTTTTTTTTTTTTAATTTAAAAGGTGTGGTTTAAAATTTTTTCCTAATTAACACAAACATTTAAATAATTATATACTAGTAATGTTTTCACATTTATTTGAGTAATTGATGATATAGAAAAATTTAACCAATCATGTAACAATGTAACAATTGAGATTTTAAGAACTCTATGACAGAATTACTTTATGACTTTTAGAACATCTATACGTATAAATTTTTGTAAGATAACTAAAAAATGTTTGAAAAGTTAAAAAATTACCAATTGCATCGTTAAAAAAAAGTATGTTAATCTTGTCTTCTGCTTATTTATATTATATATCTATATAAAGTGAGTTCTAATTAACTCAACTAATAAAGTCTCTTGTCGTCGGATAAGAGATCTGAGATTCAATCACCATCTACACCAAAAATCAATTGGTGTCTTGGTCAACTATCTCTCAAAAAAAAAATCTATATATAATATAATTATAAGTTGAAACCATTGATTTTTTAATTTTTTTTACACCTCTAATGTTGCCACATAAGCCTTTGAATACCCAAATTTGGTCACATTATCAATCTAATAAGTATTTTTTTTAAAAAAAAATTTAGAACTACAAATAGAGATTTCATGTTAATAGTGAGTTTAGATGAAATCCAATCAAAAGTTGGTCACATCAACAGTTTGTAAAATAATTTGTGACTGTAGTATTACTCAATTATGCTTGATCTTTAAACAAATTTTTATTAAATTATTTTTTTAATATAAATTTTAATTTGAATTTTTATTATTAAAAAATTTTAGTTACATATTTACCACATAAATTTCTTTTTTTGAACTTTTTCGTATGCTACATGAGTTTGTGATTAGTTAAACAATAAAAATAGAGATTTTTTTTTTTAGAAGGAACAAAATAGAGCTTTCATCCATATGTCAAATTGTCAATATTAGAATTTAATTTGTCCAATTTTGAGTTGCAATTATAATTAATAAAAAAGAAATGATACAAAGTTAAAAACAAACATAATTTTTTTTTTTATAAATATAATCTAATAGTTGCCATTATGGGGGGAGAGGATTCGAACCCCTTTTTTTCTAATAAAAGTTCAAATATGTTATACTATTAAATTACAAGATCTTTGACAAACATAATGTTCGAGTCAAAGAAACTACCATCACCAATTGTAATGGAGCGTGGATATTGAGTTACTGTTGTTGTAAGGTTGCCTATTAAATTATTAATTAATGTTAGTAAATAAGGTCAATTGAAATCTATTTTTTAGGAATTTTAAATCAAACGTCAAACTAGGAGGCATTTTATATTACTTTATTTTTGTACTGCTATATTTTTTTTTTTTATTGTCTCATGTTTAGTTTTAAATTAACACTTGTTCGCATTTCATTATAGAATTGTATTCAGTAAAAAATATAATATTTATATATTAAAAAAAAAAACTTTACTTTAAATTTTTCTTCATTGTATGTCAAGTTCCTAGAATTGCATGTTTAAATTTTACACCTTAAAATTTTAGAATTTAGATTTTACTCCTTGAAGTTATATTTTGTTTGCATTAGCCATTCCTTCAGTTAAGTGTCACATAAACTTGCCACACGTATTTAATTTGTCCAATACAAAATTTGTCATATCATTTTTGTAGTCTAAACAAATTAAATAATTAAAAATGATATGGCATAATAAAAATAATGTGGCATCATTTTATTAGATGTACTAAACATGTGTGGCAAGTTTATATGGCAATTAACGGAAAATATGGATGGTAGGACTACTGATGCAAATGGAATAAAACTTCATGGGGTAAAATCTAAATTCTAAAATTTTAAAGTGTAAAATCCAAACACACCTAAATTTTAGGGGTGTATTTTACAATTTAGCCTATATTTTATGGTTACTACGTGCTAAACATCATTCTGATCAAAGGTTTTTGCACAACTATGAGTTATTTTTTCCTTTAATTTCAATTTCAATTTTTTCCTCTATATATATATATATTCTTTTTCTTTTTTTACATTTGAAAATACATGTCCACTTTTTAAAATTTGTAGTTCTTACTTATTAAAAATTTTATATGATCATCACATTTTTTAAAAACAAATTGAATTTCTCAATAAGAAAAATTCAATGATAACCTTTTATATTTATTAAACATTGTGTGACTTTTTGTGCTCTAGTAATAGTTAGCTCAAGTGATAAGGTTTCTTGCCCTCACATAAGAAACTTAAGTTCAAATCACGATTATATTAAAAATCAATTAATGTTTTAACTTGATAATAAAGAGTGATCATCATGGAATGAATATCATAAATTGAAATCCTACCATATATAGGAGTGTCCAACAAGTGGACTCAATTTATTCATCTGACCCGAGCCAAATAGAAGCATCAATTAGCATTAATTGATACTGATTAGTGGCAGGTTATGCATTATCAAACCTAACTTGGTTTTGTTGGATATTGATGGTAAGGGCTTAAAACCATCAAAATTTCCCATTTATCTTTTCCCCCTTTCATCTTCGACGACCACAAAAGCTTTCAGTAGTTTATGTCAAGATCTAATTCTTTTCAATGTAGATGAGGCCAAGATTTGGTTGCAGATGTCCAAATTTGATTGCAAAGGTTGAGATCTAGTAGCGGCGACTCCAAAGACCATGGAGATCAAGATCTCCCCCACATTCATCAGTGTTTCCCCCATCATCAACTCATTAATTGAGAATTCAATGGATCTGACAGTTGATAACTTTTTGATGACCAATCGAAATCGGTTTGCTTTCTCTTATAACCCGGCATGACTGGACCGAGTGAAATGTTGGAAATATACCTAAAGATTTGTGTATTGTGCTAATCATATCTATAAAAATTGTATGAAAAAATATATTGTTTTTCTTTTATTTAATAACCGTTTTAGTTTTTTTTTTTTTTGATAAAAAAAAGGCACAAAATTAAATAACTACAAAGTCACAAGTCTATTATAACAAACTCCCTCCTTATCTAGGAATAGAAACTTTTCCACCAAGTAGCGGATCATAAAAAATAATAGAATTATAGGAACTAGAATTTCCAAGTTTAAAACGAGCATCTGCATAGCTATTGGCTTCCCTCAACGTGTGTATTTTTTTTTTAATAACCATCTTATTTTTTATATATATTTTTTGGTAGAAAAAGACACAACATTAAACAGCTCTAGAGTTACAAGTCTATTACAATAAACTCCCTCCTTATTCAGGAATAGAAACTTTTCCACCACAGGTAGCAGGTCATAAAAAATAACAGAATTGCAGGATCTAGTATTTCTAGGTTTAGAAAGAGCATCCGTATAGCTATTGGCTTCCCTCAACATGTATTTTTCTATTATTTAATAACCGTCTCATTTTTTATATTTTTTTTTTTTGTAGAAAAATGCACAACAATAAACAGTTATAGAGTCACAAGTCTATTACAATAAACTCCCTCTTTATCTAGGAATAGAAACTTTTCCACCACAGGTAGCGGATCATAAAAAATAATAGAATTACAAGAACTAGAACTTTCAGGTTTAGAAAGAGCATCTGCATAGCTATTGGCTTCCCTCAACATGTGTTTTTCTATTATTTAATAACCGTCTCATTTATATATATATATTGTAGAAAAATGCACAACATTAAACAACTACATAGTCACAAGTATATTACAATAAACTCCCTCCTTATTCAGGAATAGAAACTTTTCCACCACAAGTAGCAGGTCATAAAAATAACAAAATTACAAGATCTAGTATTTCTAGGTTTAGAAAGAGCATCTGTATAGCTATTGGCTTCCCTCAACATGTATTTTTCTATTATTTAATAACCGTCTCATTTTTTATATTTTTTTGGTAGAAAAATGCACAACAATAAACAGTTACAAAGTCACAAGTCTATTACAATAAACTCCCTCCTTATTTAGGAATAGAAACTTTTCCACCATAGGTAGCGGATCATAAAAAATAACAGAATTACAAGAACTAGAACTTTTAGGTTTAGAAAGAGTATCTGCATAGCTATTGGCTTCCCTCAACGTGTGTTTTTCTATTATTTAATAACCGTCTCATTTTTTATATATATTTTTTGGTAGAAAAATGCACAACATTAAACAGTTACAAAGTCATAAGTCTATTACAATAAACTCTCTCTTTATTCAGGAGTAGAAACTTTTCCACCACAAGTAGCGGATCCTAAAAATAACAAAATTACCAATACTTGAATTTCCAATTTTAGAGAGAGCATCTGCATGACCATTGGCTTCCCTCGATATGTGTTCAAGCCGATGTAACCTTGAATCAAGGTATTTGTGTTTGTATTTGTAGTTTTGTACTTATAGAAAAAGATAATATTTTTTAAAAAGTTCGAAAAAAAAAAACAGTTTTAAAAGAAAAAGGGATAAGGAAAGAAGGAAAAAAAAAATCTCTCTATTGGTAGGAGTACGAGATGATAAGCACTAGACTAGACAGCTATCACAAACCACAGCTCTCTGTTGAGAAGTATTGACCTCAGAAATGAGAAGTCACACGCACACATTAGCCCAAAAAAGTGCACCGTCACCGTAAACAAACGGTGAGAGATCAAACGTGGTGCTATCTCGTGCGGGCTTTTACTAAACGAAGGTTCAAGGTTGTTGTCTTTAAAACGAGACGCTGTGTCACAGCTTTTATTTTCTCTTCCACTCTCACTCTTCTCTTCATCTGTTTCTTTTGACGGAAAAAACAACCAAAAAAAAAAAACCCCAAAAGAAAAGAGAGAGAAGAAAAGAAAAGGAAAGAAAGGGAAAGGGAAAGAGAAAGGAAATGGTCGTTGTAGATGATGATGATGATATGGTGGAGATGAGAATCATCATGTTCGCTTCTGGAGCTCCCTCTTCTTCCTCTCAATTCTCTGATGCTTATCCCAAAAGGTACTCTTTGAAGATCCCCAATCTTCTTCTTGGGTTGGATATTTAAGCTTTTTTTTATATAGTTTTAGTGTGTGTGTGTGTGTGTGTGTAGTAGTAGTAGTAGTTAAGTAAAAGAATAAAAAAGTAGTCTCTTAAGTGTTTTTTTTTTTTTTTGATGGATTTGATGGTTTGGATTCAGTGTTTCCCACCTGTGTTTGGAGGATTTCGGGAGATTCTTGGGCTAGGGTTGGATATAGTCTTTCTTTAGCGTTTTCTGAGTCTCCTTCTCTCTCTCCATAGGTAGAGATTGAAGAGAAAACTGTTATTTATTTATTTTTTTTTCTATTTTCTATTTTTTGGGTTTTTGTTTTTAGTTTTGATACTGCTTGTATACTTCAGAAAAAAAATTTATCTTTTTGTTGTTGTTGTTGTTGTTGTTTGAGTTGGGGTAATTGAATAATTATGTTATTGTTGATGTGGGTTTGTGAGGAATTTGTTATTTGATTTGAAAAATCTAGGGTTTTGATGGAGGGGAGATATACTGGGGATTGAGTGATTTGATTGAAGGTGTTTGTAAAAAGGTTGTTTTTCTTGAATTGTTTGTATTGGGGATGGCAAAAATTTCAACTTCACCAGACACAACCAAGGAGATGATGAGCTGAGAAATGGTAGATTCTCTCATCACTGCCCTTTCAATGGAGAATCATCATCCATCCACCATTTTGTCCATGGATTCCAGCGCCTCCTCCCACGACGATTTAGATTTGGAGATGAATCGGCAAATCATACTGTCCCGTCCACCCGACATCAATTTGCCCTTGTCAGCCGAACGCAGCCCGCCTCCGCCATCTTGGAATTCGGAGCCCTGTGATATTTTAGATGTTGGGCTTGCTCCACAAGTCTATGAGACTGAGACTTTCCTTAATATCCCCAAGGCTGGAAGGAAATGTGCCAAGCGGATTGATAGTATTTGGGGTGCTTGGTTTTTCTTTAGCTTTTACTTTAAACCCTCATTAAATGAGAAATCAAAAGCCAAGATTGTCCGGGACAGCAATGGAGTGTCTGGGTTTGACAAATCTGATCTCAAGCTCGATGTCTTCATGGTTCAGCATGACATGGAGAATATGTACATGTGGGTATTCAAGGAGAGGCCAGAGAATGCATTGGGCAAGATGCAGCTGAGGAGTTACATGAATGGACATTCTCGTCAAGGTGAGCGTCCATTTCCATTCAGCGTTGATAGGGGTTTTGTCCGATCTCACAGGATGCAACGGAAGCATTATAGGGGTCTGTCGAATCCCCAGTGTGTGCATGGGATTGAGGTTGTTCCAGCGCCCAATCTTATGGGTCTCGATGAGGAAGAGCGGAAGAGGTGGATGGAACTCACAGGCAGGGACTTGAACTTCACAATCCCTACAGAAGCAAGTGATTTTAGTTCATGGAGAAACCTGCCTAACACAGACTTTGAGCTTGAGAGGCCAGCTCCTCCAATAAAGACTGCCTCAAATTCCAACTCCAAAAAATTGCTTAATGGTTCTGGCCTGAATTTGTCTACTCAGCTGTCTAATCATAGCAATGGTGATGCGATGGACCTATCACCCAGCAGCAAGAGGAAGAAGGACTTTTTCCCACATGTGAATGATGATGATTGCTACCTGGCTGTTAAAATTCCGGATATTGAAATTCACCCTAATAATGAGCCACTCTGGTTGAATGACTTTAGTGGGGTAATGAAGAATGTATATGGGCCTGTTACAGCTGCAAAAACAATCTATGAGGATGAAGAAGGATATTTGATCATTGTCAGTTTGCCCTTTGTGGATCTTCAGAAGGTGAAAGTTTCTTGGAGGAATACTCTCACTCGTGGTATCATAAAGGTATCTTGTGTGAGCACATCTCGCATGCCATTTATCAAGAGACATGATAGGACTTTCAAGCTTACAGATCCATCTTCTGAACACTGCCCTCCAGGGGAATTTGTTAGAGAAATCTCACTTTCAACCCGGATTCCCGAAGACGCTAACATAGAAGCTTATTATGATGGGCCAGGATCTGTGCTTGAGATTATAGTGCCAAAACTTCGTGTGGGGCCTGAAGAACATGAGGTTCGTGTTTGCCTTCGCCCTCACCTGGGAGGCAATGATCTTATGTTGACTTGAGATAGGCGTTTATTAAAATTTGTAGGCATTGTTGCCATGGTTGGTGCTTCATTGTTTTACTAACTTTGTACCATACAGTGTATTCTATGAAACAAATTGTGCATCTCACATTTGTCTTTGCAAATTTTGCTCACTAACTGTTATGGTATTTGTGCCCATGAATCTGTTCAGCTTTTGACTGTAATGATTCTTTTCAACCTATATTGGAATCAAGTTATTTATAAAAGTCATTATATCTTCAGTTGAATAACCTTTCATGGCTTGGATATGTTTTCATCTGTAAATTTCTGTCTCACTCTCGCACCTTTTATTGATAGCTTATAAAGTTTGGATATGAGGTGTCCAGAGGGATTTTTTGCTGTGATAGCTTGTACGTTGACATCAATAATTTCTTTCTGATTTAATTTGCTGTGGTTTCCGTAAGGTGTTACGTGTAGTCTAGCGTCTCCAATAAAAACAAAATTTGCGGCCAAGTACTTTGTTACTTGTTCATCTTGCCTACTGTTAAATCACTTCCATTTTCCATTCTCTCATTGCATATCTTTCTCCTGGAAGAAGCCATTGACTTCAATCAGTTAGTATGACTTAACGTTATTGGTATTTTTTGTATGTGAACAAACAATGCGCAAGCACAGATCCATCCAAAATATCAAGCCTAGCTTGAGTATTTTCAGCTAGGAAGTTCACAAGTGGGGGCCAAGTTTGCTCTTGAAATCATCTGCTGCATGAGTATTTCAGGTGACCCAAAAATGCAGTACTGTTCCTCAATCAAATTGAACCATGTGGTTGCATTAACTAATGAACAACCTGGTTGAACAACTATATTATTGAATTTAATTACCCTATATAAAGAAGATAACACTATTTTTACTGTATTGGTCAATACAATTGTATAAATTGAATTCAATTGGAGAACATAAAGTATAACGTTAAGACTAAGCACCTATTCCTTAAGCACCCAAACTTTTCTCTGACAATTTACATGTAAATATTAAATACTTAAGGTCTAAAATATGGTCACACTCACACCTTCATTCCCATGTTGGTCTTTTTATTAAATAAAAAATAAAAAATAAAAACAATTCCCATATTGGTCTTAATCTATAGCAGAATCAAATAGTTTTTATTTAATTGATTATACATATAATATTTTATTTAAACATAGTAACAAAGAATACATCATCGGATTGCAGAACTAATTTGGGTCTGTTTGAGGTGGGTAAAGACTGGTAGCGTATTTTGATATAAATAATCCTTGCAAAAAACATTTATTGACAGAGATAAGACAGTGCCTGTTTAATATTTAAATCATGATTTTTGTTTTTCATGATGGTGCCTAACTATTGTGAAAGGCACCAATCCATATCTCAAAGTTTTCAGAAGCCAATACTGTGTTGCCACTTAAGCAAAAGGAAGTTTCTCTATAAATAAATAAAAAATGACTTTTTTGAATGATATTTTGGGATAAAAGAAGGGCCAAACCAAAACGTTTTGATCAATAATGTGAACGCTGAGTCAACGTTAAATGTCTATTTGGGTACGGTGAGGGGGCCATAGGAGGAAACTTTGGTGGTGGTGACTGGTGAGGTCAAGGACGGTGTCGCATTGAATGATATTTTTGTGTGTGAATTTACAATACAACAACGTCAATTATGAAAAATTCTAATGCCACAAATTAGTGCACAACTCACCCATGTGGTAAGTTGTGGTTGGTGAAAAGGTGACCCACCATCACCTTTCTATCAATCACAACTTTCCACATAGGTGAGTTGTGCATAAAATTGTGTACTAGTTTATGGTATCAGAACTTCTCGTCAATTAATGGTGCTTTTGTTTACTTTTCCAAGTCCTAGGTGTTATGCATTTGACATGTGGATTCCGCTGGGAAGGAATGGACACAACCAGCCAATCTCAGTTGAGGCCTAGTAAAACTGTAGCAGATCAGCCATTTCTATTCCTCCCCTGGATCAAATTAAGACTCTTAAAAGTTCAGCTAAAAAGCACAGATATTTCATTAAGGTGTCATTCTTGTGTTAAATTTGTGTCGTATTCATGTCATATCGGTATCGTATTGGTCATTTTATGTTATAATTTTTTAAAAATTGTCTGTATCACTGTATTGTATCCATATTGATATTTGTGCTTTCTAGGTTTTGCCTATTGGTTTTTTGAACTTAAAGAATGAGATTTTGAAGTGAAAAAAAAAAAGGGCAATACTATATACAACTGACGAGGGAGGCATTGCTGTCAGTAGATTAGAGAGACATAAAATAGCTGAAGGAACATGGTACTTGGCTTAGAGATAGAGCTGTTAAGGAAAGTAGGAAAATGCATTTTCGTCATGAGTGAGGTCAGTTCCATGTCTTCTTGTTTTCCTTATTTATTTATTTATTATTTTAAACTAAAAAGGACAAAAAGGCATTATTAAAAAAAAACAAAAAAACAAAACAAAACAAAACAAAATATTTTGATTCAAAAAATTTGTTTTGTTTTTGGTTGAATGATTCAAACATCTCAACCAAACGGAAATCTATTCTTTTTGTGTATAGAAAACATGAATATTTATCTCCGTTAATAACTTAATACCACTAGGCTTCCATGTAAAATAGAAATGGATTGGGATCCAGTATAATAGCTAAGCGTCTAGCGCTATTAAACTATGTAATTATTATATTTATGCGAAATGTAAAAATTGATAGGATGAAAAGTAAAAGGTTAAAAAAATTATGAAAAAAAATTACCCTATCAACTTTCATATTTCACATGAGATGTTAATTGCATGGTGCAATAGTCAAATCTCAATCCAACAACTATATTTACAGGTCTTTTTATTGTGTATGGTGCCTATAGCATATTTCCTAGATAATGCCAGGAAAGGTGAATTTATTTTTTCGAGTTTCAGGCCTGTTACAGTGCTACTAGCTTGGGAATGGAGAAGATATGTGTATCAAATATATGTACTGTCTCTTTTATATAGAGGTTGGTCTCATACTTGTGAGGTACCCAATGTGAGAGGGGTTACCTCAATATGAGAGGGGTGTTACATATACTTGACGCATATAATTTTTTTTTTCTTCTTGAAAATGGGGTACTCAAGATATTATCCTAGAATTGATAGTTCACCATGAATGATATAAAACGAACCAATGTGCAGCCTGCAGGTCAGTTGATAATGACACTAACACCACATTTGGAATAGCTAAAAGAAGGAAAGGAAGAGAAATTAGGAAAAGATAGTTTCTGCTATTTGGTTGGTATGAGAGAAAAGAAAAGAAAGAAAAAAAGTGAATAAAAAAAAAATAAATCCACTTGGACAACTCTTATAATCGAGAAATTATAAGGTCCTCATGATAGATAAGTGACGTGGTCCACCATTCCACTTAAAGACTCCCACTTGTTTAAAATTGCTGAGTTAAATTTTTTTTTTTTTTTAAAACAAAAACTGATTACTGGCTCAACAATTTTAAACAGGTGGGAGTCTTTAAGTGGAATGGTGGACCACGTCACTTGTTCACCATAAGGACCTTATAATTTCTTCTTATAATCTGTCCAATTTGTGTAGAATTGGAGAGAAATCAGTAATAAAAAATTCTAGCTGCTTTTTTTTTTTTTTTTTTTTTTTTAAATTTTAGTTGGCTCTGAAAATTGCAATTTTATTCATTAACTCTTTTATCCATTTCTCATAGATAAAATTTAATTATAAAATTGGTTGTAACCTTAGATTACAACCTTACTCAATATCTTTTTATTGTAGATGAATTTTGACAAATCCACCGTTGAATTACATTTTCTTATATCCTCCATATTTGCAAAATTTCTAGAAAGTTAAAAATCAATATCTATGTTATCAATAAATTATTTAAATTGCAAGTTTTTGTAGTTTAAAATTATGCATAAAATATAAGCTTGTAGATCATATAGTAAAAATATCCGATTGATACAAAATTTGACATGTATATTGAGAGCATAAAGAACATGCAACTCAATGGTTAAATTTTCAAAATATGTAACAATGTATATTTCATTAAGTAAAGTTGTAGTCTTAAACTACAACCAATTTTGTAACTAAACTTTGTCATTTCTCTATTTTATCATGGTATAAAAGTAAAAATTATATATTTTTCTTTTCATTTCTCTTCCCTTTGCAAACCAAACAAAGGTTGGATAAGCATATTATTTTCTTTTCTTTTCTCTTTCCTTCCCTATTTCCAAACATACATGAGAGAAATGTTTTCTTTTCCCTTTCTTTATTCTTTCCTTTTACTTTTCTTTATTCTTTTCTTTTCTTTTCCCTCACTCAACTCCAACCAAACACAGTGTAAATAATCCTTTAATGAGTTGCAAATTATCAAACATTTTATCTTTTGAAAGGAAATGAATGGAAAGTAAATAAAATTATTTAGGAATAATATAAGAAAAAAAAATCAATTTATAACAATAGTACTATTATAGTTCCCTGCAAATGATTTATAGTTCACTTAGTACTTTCTTCTCTTATAATAATATATAGATAATAATATGTTGGGAAATTTAGACTCTAGTTGATAGAATTAATAAGTTTTAAACCCAAGTTGTTAATTAGATTTATTATGAATAAATCTTGTTAAAACAAACTAACATCAATACCATGTCAATATCAAGCACAACGGAATAGTAAATAAGACAAGATATGATGACCCAGGAAAATCAATGAAACAAACTAGTTTCACAGTAAAAAACTTGGCAGGAAACCTTCTCGAAAAGCAATCCACTATAATAAAGAGAAGTTTCAGATCTAGTACAAAACTTTTGTCCCTAGACTTTACAATCCTCGCAGATGAAATTACAGTAGAAACTTTCTACAGTTTCAGAACCTATGAATTCTTCAATATATGAATGCTACCTTTCAATGTACGACTCCCAGTACGTAATTAACCAATGATGTACGGATCTCAATACGTGACTAACACACCAACTTGAAGATGTTGTTGGTTGCAAAATTCTTCACTTTATCAATAATGAAGATCAAGAAGCACTTGATTACAAAACCCTAAGGCGCAAAGACATAGTAACTTCTTTCAGAGAGAATAAGGCACTAGGTCACTTTTTGCATGTGTTCTCCATGTATAGTCACTCAATACATATGTAATAGCCTTTAAAATAAGCCTCATATATGTCTAGGGTTGTGAGAAAATAAACCTTACACATACACATCAGCTTGGGCCGAAAATCAAATCTGAAAATTATGATTTCGTAGATCTCGATAGATTTTCTATCCAACTTCTGTCCAACTTTAATGAACAGCTTTTCTTCATTTGTTTCTTGGTCCAATCTTCATGGCTTTAATACTTGGCTTGAACAACATGTTTCTTGAAATACTAAACTCATCCTAG
The DNA here is from genome assembly GCF_001633185.2 of Quercus lobata. Taxonomy (NCBI): domain Eukaryota; kingdom Viridiplantae; phylum Streptophyta; class Magnoliopsida; order Fagales; family Fagaceae; genus Quercus; species Quercus lobata. The sequence goes on along the minus strand of NC_044910.1, from coordinate 31,210,280 downwards.
ATCTACCCAATTACAAGTAAAGTGCATTTTATCAAAGGATTAGCCAATTTACAATAACATATGTCTCTAACAATTCTCACATATGTCCTAACATAATATGAGAGAGTAGAGTCATAAATTTAAGATGAACTATATCATGTGTGTACATTACCAATAAAAAAAAAAATTATTATTATTATTATTGTAGCCATCTATCAAAATGTTGATGTATACATATAGCATAAAATTGTTGACCAAAAGCGGCCGGTCCACTCTAAAAACAAAAACCCAATGTCTTCATTCTCCATTACCAACATGATGCCAAAATATAGTTTAATTAATGTGCTGATCTAATGAACTGTATGAGTGGCGGCAACTTCTTTATCTATGAGACCTATTTCCTTAAAGAGTTGATTATTACACGATCAAGTGATTGAACTAGAATTGTCCCCATCATCTGATAATATTGAGTGTGAGGTAGACTTGTGTATCAAACTGGATGAAAGCCAGAAGAGAGAAAGAAACCCGATAAGGAATAAGTCTAGGCAGGGCGGAGCTAGAAATTTTACTTTGAAGGGCCGAGGCAAAACTATCATATTAGCTTTTATTAGTTCTCTTTTAAGCCTACACCAACTGCAGATATCACTTTTATATATATATATATCTATAGCTAACAATTAGTTATATCAACAAATATGAAAATTTTTGTATCTATAAACCTTCTCATATATATATCAGGCATTAGTTTTCAAATAAAAAATAATAACAAAGGTCTTTCAATAACTTGGAAGTATGTTGCAAAATTTTTGTTATAAATTTTTAATCAATGTAATTCTTATTAGTACCCAAAATACTAATAAAACTAAACAACCAATTGATCATTTTAAGGTCATTTATTTTCCCTCGAGTTTTTCCTATTCCTTTAAACACTTATAAGTCCATAACATTCATAGAAATAAAATATAAGTATATAATAAAGCTAGACTACATTGCAAGAACAAATCATATTAATAGAAATTAAATATAAAAAAATAACGGTTAGCAACCATAAAATAAATTGAATCTAAATTCAACCAAATTAGATTCCTATAATGAAAAAATAAATTCAAGATCACTTTTGTACCTCTCAAATATATGCAAATTTAACTTAATAAGAAAACCATTAACCATAATCATAAGATCAGTAAATAAAGATTGAACTATAATAGAAATGAAAAGGCAAAACAAGAATTGTTTACCTCAAAATTCACATAACTTCATATTATAAAACTCTTTGTTAAGGAAGATATAATTTTTTCTTAAGATGTGCTTTGTTAAGGAAGAGTTTTAATGAAGTGAAATTGAAGAGAATATGAGAGTACTAAGTGATAAAAAGTTTTGGGGTGACTGAAAGGTAAAAACTATAAAGTAGCTTTGGAGTAACTGAAAGGTAAAAGCTATAAAGTATTTAGGAAAAAGCTCAACTAAAGAAGCTAGTAAAAAAATGGGTAGTTGACATGTTGAGAGGGAGATGGATAAAAACTAATGGGCAAAACATGAAAACATGCAAAGAAAAGTTGGGGGAGCCAAATCTTTATGCTAGGGTGGCCAGCTCATGAGAAGACTAAATTGGGACATTAGTTTTACCTGAGTCTAAGACTCTAGAGTAAAAGAGCTGAGAAGCTCCGATTTGAATGGAAGGTTCTCCATTTTATCCACTATAATCAGGCGATGTTTCAGCTCCATTGACTATCTCAAAAAAGGCAAATGGTGAACGAATTCCGCAAATGTCATTTTTCTCCCTCTAATCTGTGATTACAAGTAAATTTGGATGGCCTCATTTTTACTTAAAAGATGTGATCCACAACATTAAAATTGGATAGGGGGATTTTCTTTACGCTCTCAACATCAATTGGAAGGAAGACAGGAAGTAAATAATGGTTACTTTAGTTCCCCTTCCGCCAGCGGGTATCAGGATCAATCAACTCGCATACTCTTGCTTCTTCGGATTGAGCACTTTCAAGTTCAACAGGAGAAATAAATTTGAACGTGGTTGGGTTTGGTAATCGTTTTGTCCTGCCAAATTCCAGCGGCTCTTCCATTACCAACCCAACATCCGGTCTTGTTTGAGAAGACTTTTCACCACCGGTACACGAGTAATTGTAGAACCACACTAATTGTAGAACCACAACTTTTGTCGTGTGGCAAACTATGACTGACATCCTATTTCACATGAACTGTGAGGTTCAGCAAGCTGTAATTAGTTCTTTTCAAGCTCACCAACTTACCAAGTAAGATTTATTGTGAAAAATAAAAATGTAATAATTCTCTGTTTTCCTGCCAAACTTGAACTAAGAGTGACTCCGAGATTGGCTAGCATACCAGCCGACCCTTTGAGATATATATATATATATATATATATATATACATATATTTGCGCTTTTGAAATAATAAATAAAGGCTTCCACATCTATTTATTTATTTATTAACCATATAAATATATAACCTTGGAATTTGCATATATTTAGTGCTAAGTGATATTGATAGAATGAAATCCTCCAGTTGTTCATAAAAAAAATAAAAATGAAATCCTCCAATAAACCAAGCAGGTGCTTTGCACGTGCTGCTAGTGATTTATGATTTAAAAAGAGGCAAAAATAACTAAATTTGGTTCGAGATTTTATAATTAGGCATGAAACTCGCGGACATGAAGCTTTAAGGAACAAAGTCCTAACCAAGGTATATTCATTCTCACCAAGGTAAACAACTTTTGGAAGCAGATCAATATTGTCCCGAGCCTCCGTCCACTTCCTCAATTATGAATGAATACAGCAGCACTGAAAAAGTAGATTAGTTCGAAATACTTTTGGTGGGTTTGAACTTGCAACTGATGATGTAGAAGCAAAAAACATCTCATCTGTGAATCAGGACTCTTAAAAATTTTAAAAAACACAAAATAGAATAGTTTAAGTAGAATATGTGTCTAAATGTAAACACTTAATTTTAAAATATAAGAAAGGCCTGGCAATGAAATAGTTCCAGGCATCAATGCCACAATAATCAGTAACAGAAAGTAGTGGCAGCATAGGACATATAAAATGGCTTTCAATAAAATTACCGATAACTTCAAAGCCCCAATTGAGAGTCAAAATTAAGATAAACAAACAGCTTGAAATTTAAAAAAACCGCCTACGATACTATAGGGAATGCCGCTCAGAAATTTAGTCGACTTCCTCAATCTTGGGGCCAGCACCACTTCCTCCAGCAGGTACATCATCATCAGCTCCGGGCATTTCACCACCAGCACCTTGGTACATCTTGGCAATGATTGGGTTGCAGATACTCTCCAACTCCTTCATCTTGTCTTCAAACTCATCAGCCTCTGCAAGCTGGTTGCTGTCTAACCATTGGATCGCCTGCTCAATGGCATCCTCGATCTTCTTCTTATCAGCTGGTGGAAGCTTGGCGCCAATCTTCTCATCCTTCACTGTGTTCCTCATGTTGTATGCGTAATTCTCCAAAGCATTCTTGGTCTCGACCTTCTTTTTGTGCTCTTCATCCTCAGACTTGTATTTCTCTGCCTCCTGAACCATCTTCTCGATTTCATCCTTTGAGAGTCTACCCTTGTCATTGGTAATGGTGATCTTGTTCTTTTGACCGGTTGTCTTGTCCTCAGCAGACACATTCAAGATACCGTTAGCATCAATGTCAAAGCACACTGTGATTTGAGGAACACCCCTGGGAGCAGGAGGGATTCCTGAAAGCTCAAATTTACCAAGCAAATTGTTGTCCCTGGTCCTCGTTCTTTCACCCTCATAGACCTGGATCAACACACCAGGCTGGTTATCGGAATAGGTAGAGAACACCTGTTCCTTCTTTGTGGGGATGGTAGTATTCCTGGGAATCAACACAGTCATGACACCACCTGCAGTTTCCAAACCAAGGGAGAGAGGGGTAACATCCAAGAGCAGAAGATCCTGCACCTTCTCATTGCCCTCACCGCTCAAAATAGCTGCCTGGACTGCAGCACCATAAGCAACGGCCTCATCAGGGTTGATGCTCTTGCAGAGCTCCTTCCCGTTAAAGAAGTCTTGTAAAAGCTGCTGGACCTTGGGAATTCTAGTTGAACCACCGACAAGGACAGCATCGTGGATTGTGCTCTTGTCCATCTTGGCATCTCTCAAACACTTCTCAACAGGTTCCATACACTTCCTGAAGAGATCCATGTTAAGCTCCTCAAATCTGGCACGAGTAATGGTGGAGTAGAAATCAATTCCTTCATACAAAGAATCAATTTCAATGGTAGTCTGGGCAGTGGATGAGAGAGTTCTCTTTGCCCTCTCACATGAGGTCCTCAATCTCCTAAGAGCTCTGGGGTTGCCACTGATGTCCTTCTTGTTCTTCCTCTTAAACTCCTGGACAAAATGATTCACCATTCTGTTATCAAAATCTTCACCACCAAGATGGGTGTCACCAGCAGTGGCTTTCACTTCAAAGATACCCTCTTCAATAGTAAGAAGAGACACATCAAAGGTACCACCACCAAGATCAAAAATCAAAACATTCTTCTCGCCGACACTTGTTGCCTTCTTATCAAGACCATAAGCAATGGCCGCAGCAGTGGGCTCGTTAATGATTCGCATGACATTAAGACCAGCAATGACACCGGCATCCTTGGTAGCCTGACGCTGAGAGTCATTGAAGTATGCTGGAACAGTGACCACTGCATTCTTGATTTGGAAACCTAGGTAAGCCTCAGCAATCTCACGCATCTTCATTAGAACCATGGATGAGATTTCTTCAGCAGCAAATTGCTTCTCCTCACCCTTGTAGTTGACACAAATCATGGGCTTCTCGCCAGGTCCATTAAAGACCTTGAACGGCCACAATTTAATATCACTCTGAACTGAGGCATCACTAAATCTCCGTCCAATCAACCTCTTGGCATCTGCGAAGGATAGGTACGATATAAGAACAAAACATTGATTATAACAAACAAACAAACAAACAAACAAAAAAGAACAAAACATTGATTATAACAAACAAACAAAAAAGACTTAAATTTCAACGAATCAAAATTGATTATTTCACATATATAGTCATCCAACATGCATCGCCAATAATAAAACCCATAACATTGTAAGCTTATTACTTTCCAAATTTCAGATCATTTCAACTAAATTTAGATTCCATATAATTGATTATAATACAACTCTCCAATCATTGAAGTTCGTGGACAATAAGCTTACAAACTAACGTGTCACTGATCAGCAATTTGTAACAGTTTTAGTATTTTCTTTTTAGAAAACCATTACATCTTAATAAAACTAACATTAACCTTCGATTCAATAAACAGTAATAACATAGGATATAAACCATGATTTCTCTTGAATCTAAGACTACCTATTTGAATTAACAATTATTTAAAGCCTCTCAATTACTTTGTTTACTTACGCAACTACTTTAATCATAAGTTAATACGTGTTTCATTAACAGAATCACAAAAAACATCAAATCTAACTCCAAATATAAACATCAAAACTTTCATACCGAACTTGCAAATAGCATATCATCAGCAACAACAAAAACTCAGATCTAAAACACAAGTAAAAACAAACAACACAGAATAGTAGATCGGGAGAGCTCAAAACAAAACTAGATAGATCCACAAGCTTCAGCTATAATCAACAAAGATATAAATTCACATAAAACATCAAGTCAAAAAAAAAAACATGCTATTTTCAGATCTATGAAGCAGTGAACTGAACTCAGAGATCTTACCGAAGACGGTGTTGGTAGGGTTCATGGCGACCTGGTTCTTAGCCGCATCACCGATCAAACGCTCCGTATCGGTAAAAGCGACGTAAGACGGTGTCGTTCTGTTACCCTGGTCGTTAGCTATGATCTCAACACGATCGTGTTGCCATACTCCGACGCAGGAGTAAGTGGTTCCGAGATCGATTCCGATCGCCGGTCCTTCTCCCTTTCCGGCCATTATAATCTTCCTATTAGTTGTGTCGACGAAGAAGAATTTAATAGAAAAGTAAAAAAGAGATCTGAGTAAGAGATAAAAGAATAGTAGTACAAACAGCTAGGGTTTGAAAGTAAGAAAAAGCTTGGTGGAGCTCTGTTTATATAGTGTAAGGGTTAAGAATTCGAGAATGTTCTATCGCGCTATTGTATAGGAGCCGTCCGATTTTCGTGTGGGAACCAACGGTTTCAGATTTGTCTAGATGCGGTGCCTTCCTTCGCCGCTCAGTGCTTTATTGACTTGTGTGCTTCCGCGTCAATTCCCCCCTCTTCATACGATTTCCACTTTCCAGTTCCTTCCAATCACCGACCAAAATTAAAATCATTAACATTTTTTTGAATTTTTTTATTCTTTCGGTAATAAGTAATACTATACATAAATTATTAACGTTGGAATTTGTCTGATTTACCCTCTGGACATTAGACAATAGAGTTCAAAATTGTCTGATCTACTCCATTTAACTTTCATTTTTTTTTTTTTTTTTAAGTTACTTGGCACTGTTAAAAATTCTCTTGTTGCTTCATCATTTATATCTTACTAGTGCATCACTCGTGTGTATGTACGGTACAATTAAAAAAAATTATAATTACATATATATGGATTCAAATTAGACCCTTCGTCTTTTGCACTTTATTAACTCACCTAAAACAAAAATTAATAAAAAAAAAACTTAAATAGAACACGTGACGCAAAATTAAACAACAATTGAAATCCAACTTGAAACCTAATTTATCTCAAAAATAAAAAAATTGAAACCTAATTGGATTTTCTCTTAACTTTACCTATTAATATATATATATATACAAAGAGAGAGAGAGAGATATGTTATTTATCCACCATTGATTACCTAACACTCCTTTGCATAGCAGTGACAAACGTTACATAACACGGTTTAAAATTTCTCGTGATACTTTCTTTTCTATCAATCTTTGATAGTTATTTATTTATCATTAATTATGCAGACACTCTTTTGTGTTTGTGATTGCCATAATAAAATTCCAATGAAACTTATGCAATCCAAACAAGTTGTTAGAATAGTAAGGAACTTTCAAAGGATGTTCAAGGAAAACAATCTTTCTCTCTATCAGAGATAAGTATAAGTGTGCGTTTGGATATAACGTTTTGCATGTTTTGTGTTTGGCGTTTGACCAGTGGGACCCACGACACTGTACACATTTCAACCATTCACGCAGTTTGTCCATCCTTGCTAGGATCCACGTGTACTTTTTGTGGTATTAATACCACATTTCAGCCACTGTGCATTGTGCACGTCTCAACATTTATTTGCGTAATAGTTTGTCCATCCTTGCTAGGACCCATGTGTGCACTGTTTAGTCTAGTTTTAAAATTATTTGCTACTGTATTTTCAGTTTTCAGTTTTCAGCAAAATAAACAATATCCAACCAGACCCTAAGTCTACTCAATTTATATTTGTAGAGTTTTTGACGCGGTGTTTGGAATAATTTTAGGCACTATTAGCTCTGAGAGCTTCTATTCCAATAGGACCTGCAACATTATTATTCCAATTACAATGTAATAGGCGTGCATTGTCTGTCATTTATGTTTAGAAAGCAAATTTAATATTTTTGAAAAGTCTTACTCCCTCTGTCCCACTTTGTTTGTCCTGTTTGAAAAGTCAAACTTTTTAAGGGAACATCATTTATTGTCTTGTCTACCTTTTAAAAATGTATAAGTTTCCAAAACTACCCTTAAATAAATTTATCAAAAAATTGAATTATTAATAGGAACATTAGTAAATATGGGTATAATAGGAACATTAGTAAATTAATAACTCTTATTTTTAGAAACAGGACATTATTTTGGGACATCCAAAAATGGAATGGACGACAAACAAAGTGGGACGGAGGGAGTAATAATTTATGATATTAGCCCCAATCTCAAGAATAATTCTTATATTTTACCTTTTTTTATTTATTTACATTTTAGTTATTATTTTTAACTTCACACCTCAGTATTATTTTTTCTCAAAAAAATCTTACAAAATTTTAAAAAACAATTAAGAAATATTTGAATACAATTAAATATTTTCACATAAATATACATCAAAGAAAATCTACTTAGTTTTGTTTGTATGTAGATTGGTACCGAGGTATAGCCGGCAAATAACTATATTTTTAATATCAAAGATTTTGTAGAATACACAGATAAAAATGTATTAAATATTTTTATTAAAAGAATGCATATGTATATATATATATATATATATATAATTTTTTTTTCTAAGTTGATTATGACTGTGATTGGTTTTAAGTCTCTTTCATATGGATCTATCACTCATAGTCGATCACATGGATAGCTGTAACAATAATTGTAATATTTTATGTGATTCTAGAATTTTTGTTAACTAAAACTGCACTTTCCTACATCAAATGCCAAACTTTTTCTTTTTTTTTTGATAACACATCAAATACCAAATTGATCATAAGTGTATAGCTTATCATATAAAAAAAAAGACCGTAGGAAGATTCAAGAATAAGGCAATGACTCTGTTATAAAAAAAAATAATAATAAAGGCAAAGACTTTGATATATTTTAATAGTAGAGAATTTAAAATTTTAAAATGACTGTATTGAGCAAAACATGTAATACGTCAGGAGGAGGAGGAGGGATTAAGATGGAAATCTAGTGATGGGGAAAAATCAGAGAAAAAACTTGGCCGTCATTGGGTGTGACGTAATGGGTAAATGCAGATGTGCACATTTGCGAGAGAGAGAGCGTTGTGATTGGTGGGGGCAGCGCCTAAGGAAGATTCTTAGGAAAAAGCACGAGACGTCGACGAAGACTTTTGCTTTCCCTTGCTGGCTTTGCTCGCTAAATAAATGGCCGTATAGTATAGGCCACGCAACGAACATTGTGGGGAGGGGACCACACATTTCAAAAATATTCTGGCTGGGGTTACCGACTTCACTTCTATTCTCTCACCTCGATCGGCCTTGTTTTAGCCTTATATATTGGGCTCATCCTGGCCCATATATACAAGGCTAAAGAAAGAAAGAAAATGACAGTATTTCCCTTGACTTCCTCTTCTTCTTTTATATTTTTTTAATTTTTTTTAAAGGTAGTTCAACTTATGACATCTGTTCCTGATGATAACTGTTATCATCAGATCAAGACACAAATCAGTTTTGGTGTAGGTGGGAATTGAACCCAGATATTTTATTTAACTATAAAAAATTTTATCAGTTGAACTAATTGAAACTCACCCCTAATTTCCTCCTATATTTAGTGGGATCAGGATGTGCGACACGTAATATTTATTTAATTTTTAATTGTCACGTGTCTTATATCTAAATAAAAATAGAAAGAAAATGAAAGATTCAATAAGAGGGACATGTTATCTTGCTATGTTTGATTGGTTCATTGCTTGGCTAAGTAGATTTGGAACAAGTAGGATATTTGTTCGATCTGTTAATGTATATTATGTTATGGGCTTTAGGCCCAATTAGGTTACTTGTATAGCACACTGGTACTTGTACTACACTCTACTTGTACTGCACACATATGCCTCCTATATAAAGGCAGTGATGTATATTCTTTAATTTATGAAATACAATACAATCATTCAGTATTTCTAACATGGTATCAGAGCCATTGCTCTAACCTTCTTGTGTCTTGCAGTCCTGTCTTTGTTGGTGTTTTCCGCTGCCTCGACTTCTTCGGTCAGTAAACCTTTTTTTTTTTTGTGCCCTCAGAGGTGCCAAGGTTGAATCTTCACCGTCAGAAGCTCGATCACCGCCACCAAGATCACTGCCTCCGTCAAGTCTTCCACATCAGACCTCCGATTAAGACATAAGAAATATCAACGTCTAGATTTTCAACCGATCTACATCACCGGCGAAGAATCAGCATCATCAGGCGTGCCACGCGCCCTCACGCGCCGACAGAAGTTTCGGCGAAGATTGGACCACGCGCTCACGCGCCTCACGCGCCGCTGGGTCATCTGCTGACGTCATCGCTGACGTCATCTCTGCCACGTCATCATCTACGTCAGCCCTAGCTGACGTCATCCGATAACGTCATCTTGCTGACGTCATCACTGGAGTTGACCGTTGACCGTTGACCGTTGACTTTGACCGTTGACCGTTGACTTTTTGCAGAGTTGACTTTTTGCAGTCCAGGTGCTCCTTACCCAGTTTTTCGCGCAGATTTCGTTTTTGCAGTCTATTTTTGCATATTTTGCTTCAAAATGAAGAATAAGGACAAGTCTTCTTCCTTTTGCAACAATCGTCGCCGACAATCCAACAAACGTTTTTGCAATTTTTGCAAACGTTTTGGCCATAATATTGAGACGTGCTTTCAACGCAACAAATCAGTTGTTTCCATTTCTGCTGCTACTGTTGCTAACACTAAGAATGTCCAACCTATGGCTCCCGTCTCTGCAAAGTCTCAGTCTTCTGGATCCACTTTCACCATTTCCAGAGATGACCTTATAAATATCATCGCCAATGTCATTCGTATGGTTGGTAATGCATCTTATTCCTCTTCTCTCTCAGCTTTATCTGGTATGTCTCCTACCTCTTGGCTTATGGATTCTGCTTGTTGCAATCACATGACACCTCACTCGTCCTTATTTTCTGAACTTAAACCTGCACCACACCCTCTTAATATTCGCACAGCAAATGGTTCCACAATGTCTGGTCATAATATAGGCTCTGTTTCGACCTCTAACCTCTCGGTTCCTGGAGTCTTTAATGTTCCTGACCTTTCTTACAATTTGTTTTCTGTGGGACAATTAGCTGAGTTGGGTTATCGCATTATCTTTGATTATTCTGGGTGTATTGTGCAGGATCCAAGGACGGGACAGGAGCTTGGGACCGGTCCCAGAGTTGGGCGTATGTTTCCCGTGGACAACCTTCGTCTTCCACTTGTTGCTCCTGTTTCTGTTGCTGCAGCTACCGTAGTTTCTTCTGTTCCTTCCCTTGCACTTTGGCATGCTCGACTTGATCACGCATCTTCCTCTCGGGTACAACAATTGGCTTCTAGAGGTTTGTTAGGTTCAGTGTCTACCGAAAATTTTGATTGTGTCTCATGTCAGTTAGGAAAACAACCAGCCTTGCCTTTCAATACTAGTGAATCAATAACAACTGATATCTTTGACCTTATTCATTCTGATGTTTGGGGGCCTTCCTCTGTCTCTAGTATTGGTGGGTCTCGATATTTTGTTGTCTTTGTTGATGATTACTCTCGCTATAGCTGGATTTTTAATATGAAACATCGTTCTGAATTATTGCAAGTATATTCTAATTTTGCAAAAATGGTTGAAACTCAGTTTTCCAAACGCATCAAAATTTTTCGATCTGATAATGCTCTTGAATATACTCAATATGCTTTCCAAGCTGTTTTGCATTCCTATGGCACTGTTCATCAACTAACTTGTCCAGGTACCTCTCAGCAAAATGGTAGAGCCGAACGGAAACTTCGTCATATTCTTGACACTGTTCGTGCTCTCCTTCTCTCTGCCAAAGTTCCTGCTCCTTTTTGGGGTGAAGCTGCTCTTCATGCTGTTCATGCTATTAATCGCATTCCGAGTCCGGTTATCCAAAATCAAACTCCATATGAGCGCCTTTTTGGGTCATCTCCAGACTATCACCACCTTCGCTCCTTTGGTTCTGCTTGTTTCGTTCTTCTTCAGCCACATGAGCATAACAAACTTGAGCCTCGGTCAAGGCTTTGTTGTTTTCTTGGCTATGGCGAAACTCAAAAGGGGTATCGGTGTTATGACCCTGTCTCTCATCGTCTTCGTGTTTCCCGCAATGTTGTCTTTTGGGAACATCGCCTCTTTGTTGAGCTCTCTCACTTTCGTGCCTCCTTATCTTCCTCCTCTGTTTTAGATATTTTTCCAGATGAGGCACACATTCCTTCTATAGCTGCTCCTGATCCTCCTGTAGTTGCTCCTGATTCTCTTGTAGACTTCTCTGTCCAACCACCAGATATCACTGATCCCTTTCCTAGTTCACCCTTTAATGAACAGGTGGAAGATGAACAGGTTGAAGACGAGCTACCCAACCCCAACCCTGAGCTTGGGTCCCCTGCTCCTGCTCCGCCTGAAGATCTTGCACAAGACATTCCACCTCGTCACTCAACTCGAGTAAGATCTATTCCTGCACATTTACTTGACTATCATTGTTACACTGCTCTTGCTACACTACATGAGCCTCACACCTATCGTGAGGCTTCCACTGACCCTTTATGGCAGATTGCAATGAAAGAGGAACTTGATGCATTATCTAAAAATCATACTTGGGATTTGGTGACACTCCCTCCCGGGAAATCTGTGGTTGGTTGTAAGTGGATCTACAAGATTAAGACTCGCTCTGATGGGTCCATTGAGCGCTACAAAGCTCGTCTTGTTGCAAAAGGTTTTACACAGGAGTATGGGATTGATTATGAAGAGACCTTTGCTCCGGTTGCTCGTATCTCATCTGTCCGTGCCCTCTTAGCTGTTGCTGCTGCCCGTAAATGGGATCTTTTTCAGATGGATGTCAAAAATGCATTCCTCAATGGGGATTTACATGAAGAAGTTTATATGCAACCTCCTCCTGGTCTCTCTGTTGACTCAAACAAGGTTTGTTACCTTCGACGTGCACTTTATGGCCTTAAACAAGCTCCACGAGCTTGGTTTGCTAAATTCAGCTCTACCATCTCTCATTTGGGTTACATGGCCAGTCATTATGATTCTGCCTTATTTCTTCGTCGCACTGACAAAGGCACTATTTTACTTCTCCTATATGTGGATGATATGATCATAACTGGTGATGACCTCAGTGGCATTCAAGAACTCAAGGATTTTCTCAGTCAGCAATTTGAGATGAAAGATCTTGGACATCTCAGCTACTTCTTGGGTCTTGAAATCACTCATTCTACTGATGGACTTTATCTTACTCAAGCTAAGTATGCTTCTGAACTCTTGTCTCGAGCTGGACTCACTGATAGCAAGACTGTTGACACTCCAGTTGAGCTTAATGCGCATCTAACTCCCTCAGGGGGGAAACCATTGTCTAATCCCTCTCTTTACAGACGATTAGTTGGCAGCCTAGTTTATCTCACAGTTACTCGTCCAGACATCTCCTATGCTGTTCATCAGGTGAGCCAGTATCTGTCTGCTCCACGATCAACTCACTATGCTGCTGTTTTGCGCATTCTTCGATACTTGAAGGGCACCCTCTTTCATGGCCTTTTCTACTCAGCTCAGTCTCCTCTTGTACTTCGTGCATTCTCTGATGCTGATTGGGCAGGAGATCCTACTGATCGCAGGTCTACTACAGGTTATTGTTTTCTCCTTGGCTCTTCTTTGATTTCTTGGCGAAGCAAGAAACAAACTTTTGTGGCCCGCTCCAGTACTGAAGCAGAATATCGTGCTCTTGCTGATACCACATCTGAGCTCCTTTGGCTACGATGGCTCCTTAAGGATTTGGGTGTGTCCACCTCCTCTGCTACTCCCCTTTATTGTGACAACCAGAGTGCCATTCATATTGCTCATAATGATGTCTTTCATGAACGGACTAAACACATCGAGATTGATTGTCATTTTATCCGTTATCATCTTGTCCATGGTGCTCTTAAGCTTTTCTCCGTCTCCTCCAAAGATCAACTTGCAGATATCTTCACCAAGTCACTTCCTAAGGGACGCACTCGTGATTTGGTTGACAACCTCAAGTTGGTCTCACATCCACCTTGAGTTTGAGGGGGGCTGTTAATGTATATTATGTTATGGGCTTTAGGCCCAATTAGGTTACTTGTATAGCACACTGGTACTTGTACTACACTCTACTTGTACTGCACACATATGCCTCCTATATAAAGGCAGTGATGTATATTCTTTAATTTATGAAATACAATACAATCATTCAGTATTTCTAACAGTTCGATCATTTTCCTTTGTAATAACTAGGCAAAAATAGCCAAATAACACATTTTTGCATATTATGTTGCAATCTACCATTGTTTCATAAATATATAGAGATTTAACACTTTTTAAATACTCAAGTTTGATAAAATCAAGTTTTCCATGGTACTCGAGTTCCTTAAACTCGAGTACTATGGAAAAATTTTCAAAATCTTTCAGAGTATATTTTCCAAAGAACTTGAGTTTTTGGAACTCGTGTTTCATAGCAAACTCGAGTTTCAAAAACTTGAGTTTCAAAAAAGTGGTAGATTCTTATATATTTTCAAAACAGAGATAAATTACTAATTTTTTTGCTAAATACTGATAGTGGGCCATTTTTGCCGTAATAACTACCTCAAATTACGAATAGTTGTGAGATTCCAGATTTTCCAATAGAACATACGCACAAGTACAGCAGAGGCATCAAGTTCAAACTTAAGTGAGCTGATTCACAAAGGCAGGGCCTATTGTATATTTGTATTCCATCCCTACTGGCCCATTATTCCACAAACATATCCCAACTATTCTTGAAGAGGTGGAGAACGTAGAACCCAACCCATTCCCCCAAAGCCCACTTCAGCATCACTTCAGCCTAAACTTTTTAATTTTAATTTTTTTTTTGGGAGAAAGGTAATTCCACTTCAACCAATTTTTTTTTTTTTTTTTTAGAGTACTAAATATTTTTAACACACACGGAAATATAAGAGAAAGTTTTAAAAATACTTATAGTGGTATATATCCAAAAGGGCATACTTCAACCAAAACTCAAGTGACAAATATTAGTATTTTTTTTTCCTGCACCTTGAAATAGAAACGAATATTAATAATTTAATACCAACACTAATATATTTATTTCTTTTAATTATTGTTATTTGTTGTAAGGACGCGTTTCGTGGCGGACCGTAACAGTGTCGGGTTCGCACGTGAAAAGGCCCCTAACAATATCATTTGTAGAGCGTGGGTTTGGAAGGCTAGGCCTTGGTTGACAGGCGGTGGGCTTTTCGTGGTATTCATACAAGTTTCGGTTTTCCTTCACCCCTGGAGTCTTTCTCCTGGAGGTGGGCTGGGAGGCTCTGGTTTCTGGCCATTTTTCCCAACCCCCTCCCAAGATTACTTCGTTTTCCTTTTATACTCGCCTGTATCCATTTATCCTTCATCCACGTGTAGGGTCAATCTTTCCAAGGCTGATACTTATCCCATCAGTCTATCCCCCAAAGTCATTGGGGGTGGTTGTAAAAGCTAAAGACTGCGGCTCTGTCAGGTTCAGAGCATTAAATGGCAGTAACAGCAGTTTTCCCTTGATATTTTAGATCTTTTTTCAGAGTTTCAGTTTTATACCATTTTTACCCTTCTTTACGAGGGGGAACTTTGGGTCTGCCGAGGACTGAACTACCCTCGGCGGTACCCAAAGTCTATTTTGTTGAACTTGGGCCATAATCCTCCTCGGCTTGGCCCATAAATCATTTTCGCCCTACAATATATATATATATATATATTTTGAGAATCTGATGAACTCAATTTGATGGTGTGATGCAAAGCAAAGAAATATCAAAAGACCTTTGTGATACTGATATGGCAATCCGAATTTGATTACAATGACATAAAATGGTAAATATGAATAAATCTTATTTTTAATGTTTTGAATAAAGGCTTGCTTAAAAGAAAAATCTGATTTGTCATTCAATTGAATGATCACATAAATAATTCTAAAAAAAAGAAAAGAAAATAATGATCACGTAAAAATGATCTATTATGTTTAATTTTCTATTTAGATGAGTTGCATAATTCATGACATAAATATGTACATTAATTCCTAAAATATTGATTTATGTAGGATAAGGTAGATGCCAAACACATTTGCATCTCGTAAGTTGTAAACTAGCATCCTTCCTTGAATTAATAGTTCAAGGCACTTTCTCAAAAAAAAAAAAAAATAGTTCAAGGCAATGCTTTTTCAATGTAATTTTTTCATTTTAAACGTGAAATTATAGCCATGTGATTTTTCTTTATATTGTTGCAAATAAATAAAGTATTATAATTGTAATTTTTCATTTTATCATGTAACCTGAAATTTTAATGGAATAAAGGTGTGTTTTATTTATTTTCTCAATTTACTTGTCTTTATTTCTTAATAAAACAAGCTACCACTCCAAATCTAAAACACTCATCTAGAGATTAGATAGGTTGGTTGGTTGAGTCATCACAACAAACTCATTTGACCTTTTTGGTTCTCATAGATATTGAGGATAATACAAATTTTGTTATACAAGTATTATCATCAATTATTAAAAAAATAATTGTAACATTTTAGTAGAAAAAAAAAGGTAATTAGGAAATTTATATAATAATTTATTTATCATATTGTTAAAATAAAATTGTAATTGACTTTAGAAATTTTCAAATCTCTTAAACAAAAAAAATAGAAATAAGCTTCTTCTAAAAAATAATAAAGGGTCAATTGGATAAGGTTTTTCTCTAGTTTGGAGAAAAATCCTTCAAACTCTTCATATATGTTTTTATTGGATGAAAATTGTGAAAATCTAACCGTTGAATTGCATTTTCTTTATACTTTTAACACGCATGTAAATTTTGTTCAAATCGGATGTTATTTACTATTCGATCAATAAATTTATTTTTTATACATAATTTTAAACTAAAAAAAACTTGAAATTTAAACATTTGATTGATGAAATATCTATGGATCTTTAACCTTATTGAAATTTGGAAACGTGGATGATATAAAAAGAACATGTAATCCAACGGTTAGATTATCAAAATTCACATTCAGTACAAAAATAAAATGAGAAGTTTGAAGGCTATTTTCAAACTAGTATGAAGGCTATTTTTCCAAAATTCACATGCAATCTTTACTCATTTGATCTTTGTGGCACTCATAGACATTAAAGATAACACAAATTGGACAAAGTTTAGTTATAAAATTGGTCGGAGGTGAATTTTGACAAATCCATCATTGGGTTACATTTTTTTTCTTATATCCTCTATATTTGCAAAATTTCTAGAAAATTAAAGGTCAATTATTATGTTATCAATAAATTGTTTAAATTGCAAGTTTTTATAGTTTAAAATTATGCATAAAATATAAGTTTATAGATTATATAGTAAATAATATCCAATTGACACCAAATTCGACACGTGTATCAAAGGCATAAAAAATATGCAATTTAACGATTAGATTTTTAAAATAAGTAGTAACAACTACAACTAATTTTGTAGTTAAATTTTATTCATACAAATTTTGTTATACAAGTATTATAATCAATTATAAAAAAAGTAATTGCAACTTTTTATTAGAAAAAAAAAAGTAATCAGGATATTTATATATTAATTTATTTATCATATAGTTACAATAAAATTGTAGTTGACTTTATAATATTTAAAATCTCTTCAACTAAAAAATGGATAGTAAAAGGTAATGTGTCAAAATTCCATTCCATAGGTAATTTCTAATTTGATAATTTTACCTTTTTTATTTATTTATTTTCACTTGGTCTGCGGCATCTCGGAACTCGGAAGACTATTAACTTCAGTACTGGTTTCCCTTCCCCAACATAACTTCATCTATCCCCCAAAGCCACTCTAATCTGAACTCACTCAAAATGGGTACAATCAGTGAGGCAGAGTGTGCCTTAGAACTCGAGGCCATGAGCAAGGAAGACTCATCATGGCACCCTTGCCAGGTCTCTTTTAGGTGAGACCAAAATACTCATCGCTTTTTATTATTTTATTTCCTTTGTTTTGTGGTCATGGGCATCTCCCAAAAATAAAAAAGTTGATCAGTTTAGGATACCCAAAAATAGAAATTATTGTTAGTGATTGATTTTAGTTATGTGGGTTTTATTTTTTATGTAAGTAAAGTGATTGTATTTTTAGTTATGTGTGTGGGTGTTTATGGGTTTTGTTTTTCTCTGCATTGATGATTTTTTTGGGTGTAAAATATATGACTGCATTTTTAAATTTTGTTTTTGATCAACAAAAGAGGATAGTAGATATATATAAGGAAACTTTGTAATGACTAAAATGTGTGATCATTGTGAGTTAATGTGTGTATCTAAAAGATGCTAGAGTAAAAATCTCTACTTCTTTATAACATGGACAATATTATCTATTTATTTAACTTTTTTTTTAATGATTTTTTCATTTATTTTTGTACCATATCTGAAGTGAATAGAATGAGTTTTGATCTATTTATTTTCCTGTTTATGTTTTCCTCAATTTCTTTACTTTCTGATGACAACAAACCTTAAATTGGAACAAAAGAAAGGAAATAAAATAAAAATGAGTACATTTTTTTTGTGTGGATAATTCGATAGTTGGGGGGGTGCGGGGATTTGAACCATGGACATCTTCATCAAAAACACCAATTGAGCAGCTCAACCTGAGCTACAAGGCTCTTGGAAAAAGAGTACATTTTTTGTTTGGAAGGAGTGGGATATTCAATGAGAATATGTAGGGAGGACTCGATGAATATTTAACATGGTTTAGAGTTCCTTGCTGAACTGGAAAGATTTGGGAGGGAGAATAATCGTAACACCATAAAAAGCTTTAGTGCAAAAGTTACCTTAAGCCAGTTATTTGCATTTCCTTTATTACAATCAATTTCAAAAGTTCACCAACTTAGATATTCAGAAAAAATGTTTGAGTATGCTTCCTGATTGTGCGCTCAGCTCTGCTGAAGATGGTCTTCTTATAGAGTTTGGGAGCCAAGAGTTGGAGGATATGCTATTGCAGGATGAGGAAGCTCTTACGTGTCTCCGCTTCCGTTCTACTCCTCTTCAAGGTGATGACTGCACGCACATTGAAGAAGGAGAGCATGTTCTTGCCACCCATAAATCACAATTTAAGAGCCGCTTCTATGATGCCAAGGTGGAAAAGGTACATTTCCTCTCCTTCTAGGGTAATTGCATGGAAAAATAGTAAGGATCTCTTTTGTTGACAGTAGGAGAGTGGGATCCATAAAGAGTGGACCAACAAGAACTGGTTGATCGCTTTTTCCTTTTTGGATTGGTAAATTAACATGCAATTGGTGAGTCTTGGACCTATGATCTCACCCTCCACTTTGCTCTTAAAAGATGTTGTTTTAGCTAGAGCTCATTGACAAGAATGGGTTCATAGTTTCAAGTGGGATTTGGAAATATTGTAATATATAATGGAAGATCACCCATTTCACCAAAGAAGAAAGGAAAGAGTCAACTATGTGAAATACAGTGCAGGTTTCTGTGTGTGTATTGAAGTTTTTGTTATTTTTAAATGTGAGATGCATAATTTTTAGAAATGCTGTTTTCTAATTCTGTTCACATCCCAACAAATAATAATTATCAGGTAGTGAGAGTACGACACTCAAAGAAGATTTATTGTAGATGCACTTTCACTATCAAATGGCTTCACCAAGATCTGGAAGGAGAAGCCTTCACTGTCCCATCTAATTCAATCATGAAACTGGCAACTAAAAGCATAAATGACCATCCAGCTGTTGCCGTTTTCTTGAAATCAGTAAAACAGATGCGCTCATCCTGTGCATCTCTTTTTCCGACTGTGCTCGAAGAAACTGATGGTGAAATGGACATCAATAAATTGCTAGAAAAGCAGATAGAAGATATCAGCAATTCAGCTACTGAATCCAAGGAGAAAATGTCAAAAGACATTTTATTAGAGATTAAAGGTGGGCATGCTACATGACTACTTTAACAATTTGATCAATTCAAGCATCTTGTTGCAGTTTTCCTTCTAATTCCATTCTCTCTCTCTCTCTCTCTCTTCTTTTTATTTTTAAAGAGGTGGGGGAGGGGGGTTGTGAGACAGTGGGAGGGTGTTGGTGTATTGGGTGAAGACTCTGTTGGTGCATTTGCTCAAGATACTATCTTACATCTAAAGCCTCAAACCTAAAACACCCTTCTTAAGTATTGCAACAGAGGGGTTCAAGTGATAGCTCAATGGTATTGGCATCCTTATGGTGTCTAATGTCTTTAATTCGAACCCCACCTCCCCCGCTATCTACCTATCCAAAAAAAAAAAAAGTATTGCAACAGAAATGCCACACCTTTATACCTTCAAGCATATAGGCATCACTAAGTATATAGTCCATGCCATAAAGTAATGATGGTCAAATGAGTCTGTACTATCTGTTTTCGATGTGATATATATTTATATATATATATATATATATTATTTATTTATATTTATAACATGTTTTTGTATGATGTTACTCTTTCATCTGGGTATGGAAATATTAATATAGCTTGCCTCACACATTTCTTTACACCTTAGCTACCCTAGATTTTTTTTATGTTAAAATCAACAATGAGGCTTTGAAGGCTTAACTAAGCGAACAGCAATACAAAAGCTCAGGTATTAAGCTGTGCTTGCAAGGCACGCCTTCTAATATAAGATAAAAGAGTTCTACCTTATCCTATTTAATGTTATAAGATGTTGCAAATGTCATTTATGTTCCTTCTTGTGAATGCAGTTGATAACAAGGGACATATACAACCCAACGCTGTTTCAGTATGTGAAGTAAGCATTTCACATGCTCAAGCTCCTCATGGTCAGAATCAGTTGAATAGGTCAACACAGAATTCAAGTAAACTGCCAATAGATTTGCAAGTCAAGGATCAACCATCAGCTGCTGCTTCCATCCAAGAAGAGCTTCCAGAAAACAGGTCCCATCTCAGTCCTCTTGCTGCTCGTGCAGCTCTGGCCTCATTAATGTCAACTAATCACATGCGTATTGCTCTGGATGGGACTAAAATGTTCAATTCCTCTGGCTTAATTGACATGCCTATGAAGGATAAAGTTTCCTCAGAAATATTAGATGCTTCCATTCCTGTCACTTCAGCCTCTGACAAAGTGGGAAATCCACTCATCTCAACTGAAAGTATGTCTCAACTAGTGGATTTATCTTCTGGAATAACAACCAAGGTCAATAAGAGTGGCAAAAAAGAATCAGAACTCACTAATTCTGAAGTGACTTTAAAATGTTCAAAAAGAGAGAGGAATGTTAGCCAGCCTACTAAAGCTGCTAGAATAACTCGTTCAGCAGTTCAGAAAGTTACAGTAATGCAAAATGAGGGTTTTCAAATAGAGACTTGTTCTGAAGAAATGAAGTTAACGGCTACAATCAACAAGAGAAGGTTTACTCGTTCTACAGTTAGTGAAGAAACGAAAAACGTGGTTATGGAGGTCAAACAAGTGTTGGAAGAGAAACAGTCAAGTCATAATAAAGAGTCATGTTCCCCTGAAGGAAGTCTCTCTGTTCCTGAGAGCAATGTTTCTAAAAAAAGCAGTGCTGTATCAAAAAAGAAGAAAGCAAACTCTTCACTGCTTGATGCTGAGATTAATATCCCTGATGAGGAAAGAAATAAAAGGCAGAGTTCCTGTGAAGTCAAAACCACTCAGCAAAGTGAAGGTTATGTAAACGAACTCAAAGTGTGGTCTATTATTGTTTTTGTTTTTCACATCCAACTTTGACAATTCTAATTATCCAACCCTGATCCCAATTGCTACACATCTGTTATACAAGTTTTGTTTTTATGTTTCTAATATTTGCAAAAACATCTGCAAATTTATTCTCATTACTTCAGTTACATTCTGGGCTTCCAATGCCCTTTAGTATCTTCAAGACATAGCCAAGAAGTATTTTTAGAACACTCTGAATATTACTAACCAATTATACCAATTTTTAGTTTAGGTACAAGTAACCCAATTTTTGTTGTGGAAAGTACTACAGGTCAATGATCTTGAATAAGAATATTTTGTGGCTGACTGGACTTGCTTCTCTAGTATGCATTTTTCCTCCTCCTAGTATCCCAAGTCAAATCTTGAATATTTACCTGCTTATTTCTGATCTTCTAACCACATTTTTGTTACAAGTAGCTTCCAAACTTGTAATATACTTCCCATCCTGTCATAAATCTGATTCAATTTTATGCTTTAAATTTCCCCTGCACCAGATTTATGTTGCTGCATTTTGCTACTAGTTTTCTGTGTATTGCTATTGTTGATTCAAGCTAGAGTAATAGTTGGCTTCATGGGTGATATATATCAACTCATGATTTACGTTAAGTGGTCTAGGATCCACTAAGTCACAGTTTATTTCTAGTGCAATTCAACCAATCTGTGTTTAACCTTGATAAAATTTTACTGTGTAATTTCCAAAAAGAAGTAAAAACTGGTTGGATGATGCACATCTGATTGTGCCAAAGTTGAGGATGTAGCACTAAACCATCGGTCACACATACCCATCTTGTTGACTATATTCTGGGTGAGTGGTGCATTTATTTATGCTTATTTGTTTGGACAATATGATAGCATTGCCCATGAGCAAGGCTCTCTGAGGCACCATTAAGACAAGGGATAATTTGAGCCCTTCCTGGGGGTGTGGGATATACTGCCACCCGGCTTTTCCACCCAAGCTAGATTCAGCCTTAATGCTTGTGTAACTTAGAAACAGCTTATAGCAACTATACTAAACTAAGAGTTTTTCTCTCTTTAAGAATATTTTTGTTTTAAACTTCACAACGATTTCATATGTAGTACAATATTGCAGGCAAAGATTCAGGCAATAGTCAAGGCCAGAAGAGGAAGTCAACTTCTTCCAAGAAGCAAGAGCCGCCACGGTTTTCTCCCAGACTACGCTATCTCCCTCGGACTCGCTCACAAGGCAAGCGTTAGCAGATCCTTCATCAGAATAGTGCAAAATAGAAGTTCCAGCAATACAGCAATAGCAGAACTGGTTAGTGGTAATACTTGTCTTCTTTTGATGCTGTCTTGCTTTACATATTCTCTAGTAAGAAAGGGAGGACCAGGATATTATATGGGACTTTGACAAGCTAGGCTTGTTTGTACGGGGATCATGAAGAATATTTCCATGAAGTGGATGATTGAGGTGAATATATCAAGTAAAATTTTAACACATGGACTCTTCTAGCCATCTGTTTGTGCTTTTCCCTCTTCTTCTTCTTTTATTATGCTGTGCAGAATGAGCTTTAAACGGAAGTAGACAATTGAACGACACTATTCCTTACAGAAAAAAACAAGGGGAAAAAGAAAAAAGACAAAATACTGCCTGAGGGCTATATGATTCTAACTTGAGGTTAGTTTTGTAGCCCCAAAAAGGTCAATGTCATTTTCCAAACAAATTTACAATAGTAAGAGTTTTTTTTTTTGATAGGTAAGAAAGTAATACTATTACTAGAAGAGAAAAAAAGATACAAAGAGTTCACGGTAGTGAACAAAAAACCACAATGACAAAAAGAAATAAAGGAATCAACATCCTATTCTAAGAGACAAAAGAAAATCAATAATAGTAGAACAATCCGAAAGACCCTAACACTGAGATCAATCAAAGAGAGTCCACAAGCACAAATCTAACAATTGAGCCATTGATTTCTCAATATCCTCAAAAGAACACTGATTACCTTTAGTCTAAATAGCCCACTTCAAACAGCATGGTACCAAATTCCAAATATCGGAATTATATTTCCCAAGCTAATGGTGCCAACAATAAAGTAAGTCTACAACTGAACATGGCATGACCCAATCAATCCCAAACAACTAAATCATATGCATCCACATAGAACGAGCTAATGAACAGGAAATAAGAAGATGATCCACAGATTTCTCGTTATAACAGCACATACAACAACGATTTGCCAAGGGGCAACCATGAAGCATAAGAGTATCTAAAGTGAGAATCTGGCCATGGTCTGCTGTCCACATAAAAAATGCCACCCTTTTAGGAACCTTTACTTTCCATATACCCTTCCTAGGGAAACTAGGAGTAACATTTCAAATCTTATGATAAAAGGACCGAGTGTCAAAGGCTAGAAAGGGAGATGGAGGTAGTTATTGAACGACGGAAGAAAGCAGAGGCTAACCAAAAGGCAGCCTCCTCAAAGGGTAAAGGGAAAAGAGAGTTAAGGAATTTAATTTCCTCGGTTAATTATGATGGGCGATAGGGTGTTGGTAGTGTAGTAGAAGTAGTTGTGGGGAATTGTTAGTATTAATGAAGTTGAAAATGATTTCTTGGAATGTTAGAGGATTAAATGACTCACAAAAACGTTTGGTTGTCAGAAATTTGTTACGGGAATGGAAGTGTGATGTTATCTAGCTTAAAGAAACAAAACTTGTCGGCATTGATAGACAGATGGTTTGCAGTTTGTGGAGCTGTACATATGTGGATTTGGCAGTTCTAGATGCTGATCAGACGGCTGGGGGAGTCTTGATTATGTGGGATAGAAGGGTTTTAGAAAAGTTAGAGGTTCTGGTGGGTTCGTTCTCGGTGTCGGTTCAATGGAAAGGGGTGGAGGATGGTTTTATTTGGGCTTGTTCAGGGGGGTATGGCCCAAATGACAACAATTTGAGGGGTTATATGTGGGATGAGTTGGTTGGTATTCAGCAGTACTGGAATGTTCCCTGGTGTTGTTTTGGGGATTTTAATGTTTTCCACTTTCCTAGTGAACGGAGGGGTGGATCTCGACTTACCTTGGCTATGGAAAAGTTTTCTGAATTTATCGAGGACCATAATTTGATAGACTTGCCTTTGGAGGGAGGGAGTTATACATGGTCCAGTGGTACGAACCAGCCATCCATGTCTAGGATTGATAGAGCTCTGGTGTCACATGATTGGGAGCAACACTTTCCGGATGTGATCCAGTGGATTATACCATAACCTATTTCAGATTATTTCCCAATTCTTTTGGAGGCAGGGGGTATGGTGAGGGGGAAAAGTCCCTTCCGGTTTGAGAATATGTGGTTGAAAATGGATGGTTTTGTTGATAAAGTTGATTCATGGTGGAATCATCATTCTTTCTCAGGTACATCTAGTTATGTGTTCGCTAAAAAATTGAAAACTTTGAAAGAAGACATTATTCAGTGGAATCGCCAAGAATTCGGTAATGTTGACTGCAAGAAGAAAGAATTATTGGGGGCTTTAGCGACGCTAGACGCTAAGGATGGGGCTCTTGGACTCACTGAAACAGAGATGTTTGAGAGAAACGAAGTGAGATCACAAATAGAGTATCTTCTTTCTCTAGAGGAGATCTCATGGAGACAGAAATTGAGAATGTTGTGCATTAAGGAGGGTGATCATAATACTAATTTCTTCCACAAGATGGCTAACTCCCATAGAAGGCATAATCATATGAGTTTCTTAGAAGTGGATGGGGTGATTTATGAGGAAGGAGCAGAAGTGGCTGCTCAAGTAGTTCAATTTTATAAAACTCTATATCAAAAGACCGAAGAGTGGAGACGTTTTGTGGAAGGTTTAGAGTTTGATCAAATTGAGGAGGCGGAGAGGGGTTGGATGGAGAGGAGGTTTGAGAATGACGAGATAATACAAGTGGTTAGAAATATGGAAGGGGATAAAGCTCCAGGTCCAAATGGCTTTTCTATGGCATTTTTCCAACACTGTTGGAGAGTGGTAGAAAGTGATGTTTTAGTAGTTTTTTAGTAGTTTTTGAAGAGTTTTATCAGCACTGTAAGTTTGAGAAATCTCTAAATGCTACCTTTTTAGTTTTAATCCCTAAGAAGAATGATGCCTTTGGCATTCGAGATTTTAGACCTATTAGTTTAGTGGGGAGCTTGTATAAGATCTTGGCCAAGGTTTTGGCTAATCGATTGAAAGTGGTGCTAGATCAACTGATATCTGAATCTTAGAATAGTTTTGTGGGAGGTAGACAAATCCTTGATTCAATTCTCATTGCTAATGAGTGTGAGGATAGCCGGACGAAGAGTAAAATTCCTGGGGTGATCTGTAAGTTAGATATTGAGAAAACATATGACAATGTGAATTGGGAGGCTCTTTTGAAGTTGATGAAGAAAATGGGCTTTAGGGAGAAATGGTGCAGCTAGATTCGAACTTGTATCTCGACAGTGCAGTTTTCTGTGTTAGTTAACGGGTCTCCAGCTAATTTCTTTGGTAGCTCTAGAGGTTTGAGACAAGGGGATTTACTATCTCCCATGTTATTTTTAATTATGATGGAGGTGTTTAGTAGGATGGTGAAGAGAATGGAGGGGCAATTTACTTAGTGGCTTTAGGGCAGATGGCAGGAGGGGTAGAGGGGAATGTGTTTCGCATTTGCTGTTTGCGAATGATACCATTTTGTTCTGTAAGGTAGCGGTGGAGCAAATCCTACATATTCGATTGTTGCTAATTTTTTTTAGGTTTTGACCGGTTTGAACGTGAACGTAGCTAAGAGCGAAATGGTTCCTATAGGAGAGGTAAATAATGTGCATGCTTTGACAGAGATATTGGGTTGTAGGGTTGGGACCCTACCTATGACTTATCTTGGTATGCCGTTGGGAGTGTCCCATAAAGCCTCCTCTATTTGGAACCCTATTTTAGAAAAAATTGAAAGAAAGTTAGCAGGTTGGAAGAAATTGTATTTGTCAAAAGGTGGTAGACTGACATTGCTTAAAAACACGTTATCTAGCCTCCCTACTTACTTCTTACCTCTTTTCACCACTCTTACACATGTGGCGAACAAAATTGAGAAGCTGCAAAGGGACTTCTTGTGGGGTGACACTAAGACACATTTGTTGGGTTGGGATAAGGCATGCATGCCTATGGCTAATGGCGGTTTGGGTATTAGGAAGTTAACCACGTTCAATAAAGCCTTACTTGGAAAGTGGCTTTGGCACTTTGAGATAGAGGAGAATAGGCTGTGGAGGAGGGTGGTAGCTTTGAAATTTGGGGAAGAATGGGGGGGATGGACCTCTAAGTTGGGAAGGGGTGCTCATAGGTGTGGTCTGTGGAGAAGTATTCGGATGGGATGGGAAATGTACCTTAAGGTTGGGGTGGGGGTTAAAGTGAAATTTTGAACAAACAGGTGGTGTGGAGACCTTCCTCTCCAGTTGGCTTTTCCGATCTTGTACACTTTTGCTGCAAACAAGGAAGCTTTCGTAGAATCTTCTTTGTTGTGTCAAGGAGAGGGGAATTGGAGAACTTGGGATGTTCGCTTCATTTGTGGTCCTAATGATTGGGAGGCAAATGTGATGGATGAGTTCTTCCGACTCTTGGCTTCCAATCAATCCCTTGTAACTGAGGGTGATCGTATGAGATGGAAGTTGTCAAAGAAAGGAGATTTTACCATCCGCTCTTTTTATCACAAGTTACATGGTTCTTCTCCCATTGTCTTTCCTTGGAAAGGCATTTGGAAGGTTAAGGCACCCTGGTGTGTATCTTTCTTTGTTTGGACAGCAGCATGGGATAGGATTCTCACAGGAGATAATCTGAGGCTTAAGGGCTATGACTTCTTTGATTGGTGTATTATGTGTCGGTGCTGTGGGGAGACAGTGGATCACTTGTTGTTACATTGTGGAAAGGCTTATCGGCTGTGGTGCTTTGTCTATAGAATCTTTGGGATTTCATGGGTCCCCTCTGGTTCAGTGTCAGATCTTCTTTTTAGCTAGTGGAATTGGTTGGGGAAGCGTTCATCTCACATTTGGAATTTAGTTTCATTGTGTCTGATGTGGTGTATTTGGAGGGAACGCAACCGGCGGACATTTGAGGATTTGGATAGATCCGATGACCAAATGCTCGCTCTCTTTTCTGGTTCCCTTTTTGATTGGGCTAGGGCTTGTGGACTCACATCTAGTGATTCTCTTCCGCTCTTCCTTAGCTCTCTTTTTCTTTGTTCTTAGTGTTTTTTTTTTCTTTTTGTTTGTACTTTTCTTTCTTTTCTTGTATGTTTGATATGCTAGTGTATTTTTGCACTTAGCAGTTTTTTGAATATACTTGTTTCTTACCTATCAAAAAAAAAAAAAAACTTCCCACTTCCATTAAAGCTCCAACAAAGACTGTCACCTCCACCACCCCTAGGAACTTGAGATTGGATCAAGTGAAGAAAGGAGTAAGAAGCTGCTAACTCCCAGTCGTTGAATTCCCTATGAAATCTTAAGTTCTACACTTTGTCATTTCCACCCACTTGAGGACTCAATACATCATAAATAGAAACTTCCTTATTGGTTGAACACAAAAATAATTGAGGATAGAGAGTTTTTGAAGAGTTATCCCCGATCCACTTATCATGCCAAAAAAGAATATGAGAACCATCTCTCACCACAAAAGTGAAATGCTTAGAAAAACTCTCCTACCCTTCACTAATACTTCGCCATAATCCACACCCATGAGCCCTCCTACAAACTCTAGTGCTCCACCCCCCTTTTCCCTCCCCATATTTCATTGCAATAACCCTCCGCCAAAGATGAGTAGGTTCATGGTCATATCTCCAAAGCCATTTCCCTAACAAAACTTGATTAAAAGGCACAAGTTTCCGAATTCCTAAACCACCCTGCTCAAGTGGGAATCACACTTTCTCCCAAGCCACTAAGGGGTATTTGAAACACTCTTCTGAGAAACCCCACAAAAAATTCCTCTGAATACGTTCGAATCTAATAGCCACAGCTTTAGGAACAGTAAATAGAGAAAGATAATAAGTTGGAAGACTTGAGAGGGTACTTTTCAACAAGGTGAGCCTACCACCCTTTGCGCATGCATACACTCTTAAAAATCCATTGGAAATTGTTAAGTTAGGGTTTTTAAAATGTGTTTCCAATACCTAAAAACAAAACCATATGAGACCCATACATTCAAATTCTCTTTTTATTAGATTTGGTATGATATATCTTTCTTAAAGGCTATCCTAAAAAAAAATCCTAAAGCTGCCATTAATCAAACTGATTGAACTGATCAAGGCCGATTTGGAGCGGGGTTCCAGCTTGATCGGTTAATCTCAGTGCATGATTTTTAAAAATCGACTGTTGTGGTTTGGTTTGAAACCCCCCCCTCCCCCCAAGACCGACTGAATCACACTGAACATGCTACTTACAGCAAAGAGTTCCAACCTAGTAACTACACCCAAACTCTCACACGCTTACCCAAAGACACGTGGAGATGGAAGAAAAAGATAAAAGGGGTCCAAATGAATAAATCGAGTGTGTTCTTGAGGCTGGTATTTGCCAAGACTCTGTTGTATCCCATAAAGAATCAGGTTCTTGTTCAAAAAATTACCATAAAATTCCATTACCAGTACTAGTGTACGGCAATGTAGTTTGAGAAGAATGTTTTACATGGCCATTTGCATAAAAATAGTATCTTCTTATTGAGTTATTTTAGGACCACAACCAATTCCATATCCATTTTCACAAATATCCTATCTAATATGGCAGACTACATGTCACTTTCACACTGACTCACTATATTTTTTTAATTGCTCACATTTTTTCCTTCTTATCCAATCTTGGAGGTGTAATTGATAAGAGTTTTTGATTGGATCTGACTCATGATCAATATACATAGGTTTTAAATTTTATTTTATATTAAACTTGGCCTTATTCTGGCCAATCAAAATTTCCAAGTATGCAAAGCTAACTTAGCTTGCTTTGGTGCAAGAAACATGAGTGGATTCTATACCCAACAAGACATCTCCTGCAAATCTACATGCATTCTGATTTCTTCTTTAGAAGACATGCACCCAAGGTGTAGCAAACCCCTCTTGTCAGTTCCTAGTGAGTTCCATGAGAAAATTATAACTATTATGATTTAGTTCTTTATAACAAGTTAATGTCGTGTTCTATATGTCGCTATGTGATAATGCGTTAAGGATGGTGCAGTGTTCTCCTATCATTGTAGTGGGATGAAAGATAACAGAATTTAATAAAACATGATCAGTTTATTGATTTTTGGCCACCTAATAATTCATGTTAAACTAGATTATTTTAAATCAGATGATAGAGTTTCTACTTGACATCCATAGGAGTTAGGACAGATTATCTGAATCATGATGGCAATTCACATTATTATTATTATTATTAGTCGGCTGCCGGCTGGCCTGCTAATCATGTTACATATATTTTTATTCAGTAAAAAGAGAAAAAGAAAATACAGATACTTTTATTCACATTCTTAAGTGGCAGGGTTTTCCTCTAAATTAGATAGGAGGGGAAATTAAAATACAAATCAATGGTCTTAACTCTCATTTACCATTGCACACTCTAAGCGTGATGATCATTCTAAGTATAAATGTTTGTGGAGTGTGAGAAGGCAACGGTCAAGATTCAAGTCTTTAAGAGGGAATTTTACACACATAAAATTAGATTATTCTTGAGTAGAATTCTACTTCAAATAAATAAAAAAATAAAATCTCTCATTTAATAAATTAGAGAAGATTCCTTTCAACTAAATTTAGAGGAAAACTTTATCATTTTTAAATTAGGTATCAAATTTCAAAATTTTTTATTGGTGATATATATATATATATAGAAATTTTTTTGTTGAATCTTTATATTGGTCTTTTTGTTTGGATGAATATGGTTATAGAAATTTTGAATCCTGATGTAAAATTTTGTGTATGGAATTTGATCTTTTTAGGAATAGGTTTAGGGTTTTTTCTTAAAAAAATTACGAAATCCAAAAAGTTGTTAATCGTAAAACAAAATTCCGAACCAGAAAGAGCTTAGTTTTTTTTTTTTTTTTTTTTTTTTTTTTTTTTTTTTTTTTTTTTCAATTATGAGGAAAAAAAATAGTTTTATGGATTATTTTAATGTACGAAATTCAAGAAAAAAAAAAAGCAAAATTATCTCATTTTTTGGATTGTTAACGGAAAACACCTAGTGGAAGTAGACGAAAGGATTGGATTTGAATTGACAAAAATAAAAGTTAAAATATTGGAAAAAGTTTAATATTAGGAGATTGACTTGAAAATTGATCAAAGTTAAAGAAAGAAAGAAATAAAGAAAAAAAAGAAAAGAAATTATGCGGATCAAATTACACATGATGTATTTCTTCTTTAATGTTACAACATTTTTATTTAATTAATATTTCAAAAATCTATAGTTATATGGTTTATATGTTTTTAACAAGTATTTCAAATTTTGTGTCAATTTAATATATATATATTTTTATTATCAATAATCTCATATATTTTGTTTATAGTTTTAAAGTTTAAAAATACTTGTTATAAGCCCAACTCTTTGAATTATCAGGCCATTAACTAATATAAGCCTCTTGTTTGGGATTGGCATTCTTGCTTGTATCGTGGTTTGGTAATTGACGTTAAAAAAAAAAAGAATGGCTAGGAACTATCTTGCAAACCTCCAAAACAATCAGATATGTTTAACCCTAATCCACTACACCAAGCGAATCCCATTCCCTAGGGGCTAGGGCACAGTGAGTTCCATCCACCATGGATGGTTTTTACAAATCAGCTTGATACAATTTTATATACGTTAATTGAAGACTCTGAGTGTGGGGGTACCCAGTAATTGATTCCAGAGCTAGTTGTTCCATTGGATCAAAATGACGTCCTATTTTCAGAGCATAACTGGTAGATTTGATTTGGTGTTTAGTCCAAAAAGGAAGTGCATTTTCTGTCCTGTCAATGCTATAATTTTGTGAAGTAGAGAGATTGTCATTTAGCTGAAGATAAAGGTATTCCAGTGCTTGTCATTCTTTGATTTTTCATGATTATATTTGTTTATAGATTAGGGAGCAAAAAAGAAAGACAAAATTATTTGTAAGCGCATATCGATTATCCTTATGTACATATGTGTGGGTGGTAGTTGTACACTCGTATATAAAAAGATAAGTATAAAGGTTGACGAATTAATGTGGTATAATTGGGTCAAAACTCACAAGAATGAATTGGTGTTTCTATATATTATATTAAAGTTCTTCTTAAAATGTTATCATGAGATGCATGTACTTGGAAGTTGGAACCCATAAATTTTATATGCTTCAAATATCTGAAATTTTGAAACAATATGGAATGAAATGATATTATTTTCATTTCAAAATTTATAATTTTTTTAATAATTTAATAATTGGGGGAGGAGAATTTGAAAGGTGTAAATTTATGCTGAAAACTCTAAGAAATGTTAATTGAATTAGAAGACTGAAAAATTTTATAATATTTATTCTAAATAATAATATTATTAATTAATTCTATTTAATAAAATATTTTCATTTGAGATATAAATTACGAATCAGTGGATCACATTGAGGATACCACTTATTTCTTTTTTATTTTATTTTTATAGGAACCACTTATTTCTTTTTTATTTTATTTTTATAGGAACCACTTATTTCTTTTGGTCGGCTGAGTACATCTCTATTTTAAGTTTTTAACACTTGGTGTTGGGCGTTTTTTTTGGGTTAATACCATATGTGTACAAACTTTTTGAAACACCATCTATTATTTGAGAATGTGTGCTTTTTTGGTATGAAAGAGAAATGCTATATATACATTGAAAATATTTTCATAACAAATTTTAAGTGGTAAATTATTACTAACTGTTACGAGGGGAAAAAAAAATAGTAGTAAGTTTAAATTATAACTAATAAAAACTTACTACATAAGATTTGTTACTAAAGTATTATGAAAATTTTATGTTAGTAACACTTCTCGGCCTACAAAACACACTTGTCATGCATCTCAATCGATTAAAGAGGACAAACACTTGCTAGTTGGTACTATTCTCTTGCTCTTCACATTGAAGGAATAAGGATACACGGCTATGAGACCTGTCAATGTGAGAATAGTTGCCGAGTACATATGGTAAGCATCTTGCAGAGGATCTTGTTCACTAATTTTCTTCGGTTGCCTGTTCTCCACAAATCGCAATTGTGCAGGTGTTAAAATGAAAAAGAAGTGGAACTTATTCTTGAAATGATTGTTTCTGTATTCTCCTGCCAACTTACAAGAACATTGGCGCGTTATGTGTGGCAATTTTTTGGTAGAAAGGTTTGGCTTGCGTCTAATATTTTAATGTATTGAACATGACACGAAACATAATATGTTATGTATCGATGACATATTCTTATTTATTGGTAAAACTAAGGTTTCTGTAGTCACATAAAACGTATGGATTTTTAACATGGGCAAATTACAATTTTCGTTTTAGGGGATATTGTAATTGGGGTGATAAATTAGAGTGAAAAAAAGAGAGTAATTTTATCAATTTATAAATGTTGATCGTTCATCTGACGCTCAGGGTTCAAAATGATCTTTTAAGCTCATTCCTTTAGTTTTCTGAAATTACTTACTACCATTTTTAAAATTATTTTCTTGAGATATAAATAAGCAGTTCCTGAAATGTTGGATTTTATTGAAAGACAACTGGAACGAGCAATTTAAAATTTTAAAACTCCCTCACAAGGTACAAAAGCTAAATAGCAAACAACAGAAAAGGTCAACGATTAAATTCAAATAAAAATAGTTAAAGCTGTAATTTAACAAATAATTAAATGAAGGGCCAACATCATGATATGCTCATGCTTAGTGTATTTTATTGCTTTATCGATCATACTGTATTAGAATAGAACAATTATTTTAAAGTGTACGTTTTAATTTCCACCATTCTTTTATGAATATAAATAAAACATTAAAGTTTAAAACAATTAAATTTAAAATAAACGGTTGGAAAGAAAGGATTGTGGTCCGACAAAATCTAGAGTTCAATTGAAACTCTTCTGTCACTTCGCGCTATGATTCTCTCTCTCTCTCTCTCTCTCTCAATTATAAGCTTGTGTCGGACACCTATAAAGAAACGGGAAAAACATCCTCTCTCAATGCTTTTATACAAGAAAAATGTTTTCTTTGATAGGTACGATTATGCATATAGAGCCAGTAATCACCCTTAGATTAAGCTATATTTAACATGGGCTTCCATCTATACACAAAAAGAGCAAGACATCATGTTCATTTTCTGTAGAACTCTAATCTTTTGAGGTACCTAAAACAAATACATTTGAGATCAACGTGTGTGCAAAAGCAAAAGTGAAAACCCCTTCTGCCTTTGCAGCTCTTTGGAGCAATTAAGCTTGCATACAAAGCCCACGACACATGAAATGTCATCCACAGAGCCAAGAACAGACCGAACACGAGCTGTGTGGCGTGTGCGCTTAGGCTCTGCGTTACGGACCATACTAGCATGCACCATAGTTGGCTGCACCACTCTGTATAGCCCAGCCTCTGTCAAGCACTTTCTAAGATATCCAGCTTTTTCTTACGTGACAACAATCCTAATTGTGTCTGATGCGACACTAGGTGATGCTCTAAGAGGTTGTTGGCATGCCTTGTTTGCTAACATTCAGGCTTTGCTTCCATCCATGCTATGCCTGTGGGTGATTGGGCCAGCCAGGTTCACCAACGAGCTAGCAGCTTTGGCAGTGGCAACCAATGCATTTTTGGTTGCTTTGCCTGAGTCAACACACTTGATGTGTAAAAGGATTGCATTTGGGCAGATTGTGATAGTGTATGTGGGTGCTGCCATTAATGGTGCAAAAGCTAGAGCTATCACACACCCAATTCATGTGGCATCAAGCACTGCCCTTGGAGTTTTGGCTTCTCTCCTGGCTATGTTGTTACCCTACCCGCACTTGGCCTTTTATGAGGTAATTAATTTGCTTTCTTTTACACTCTTGCACTTTAATGAGCACATGAAAAGTAACTATTGAGACTCAAGGTCTTCCCTAGTTTATTTATTTATTATTATTATTATTATATATATTTTTTTTTTGGAGAAAGTTTCAATCTATGACGTTCACTCATGATGATAGCTCTTTATCATCAAATCAATACACTAATGAGTTTTTGGTGTAGGTGGGGATTGAACCCCAGATATCTTATTCAACTATAAAAAACTTTATCAATTGAGTTAATTAGAATCGACTTAAGATGTTCCTCAATTAGACCTAATGAAATTGAACTTGAATGAAAAATAGGATATAGGTCATAGGAATAATATCCTATTTTGGTCCAGTAAAGTTTTTACCCGAACTCCATCAAACTAACCAATTTGTCAAGTCTATCCCTTTCAATCGGTCCGATGGTCAAGAAAAGGGGAATTAATTATTTTCTACTTTGTAGAAGAGTTGGAGTTGAGTTTTGATGGGTTTACTTCTTTAGGTAAATTAGTTGTAATTTTGGGTGTGCATCATCAGGTTGAATCAGACTTAACCAACTAACCAGTTGGGTTAAGTTGGACTGGACTTAAATGTTTCATCTCTTATAAAAAAAATTCATCAACTATTTAAGCCAATTGTTTTTCATTAAATTATTATAATTCATATAGTTTGCCTAAATTGCATTCCAAATTTCTAAATTAATTAAAACTAATTTTCAAAATATCAATATAAATCAAAATAAACTATTGAAATAAGTGTAATAAAATAAACTTTTATATATATATATATACATTTGTGCGCATATCAGGTTCAGTTAAGAGTGTTTTTTGTCAACCCGTCTGACTTAATTCACAAAAAATTAAACCAAAATGTCATGTTCAGTTGGGTCAGTTTCATTAGGTTGATAGGCTAAAAGTACACCCCTAATTAAAACATTCAGCGGAGCCGATGTAGATTTGATACTTTCTCAATTAGGGCGACCTTTTCAAATACCATGCACGTCAATACTTAATTAGAGAATTACTAGATGAAAGATCATTGGAATATCCTTTGACTTACAGGCATTTTTTTTTTTTTTTTTTTGTATTTTCTGGTATTAAAAAAAAAAAAAACCTGATTTGGACTTGAAATTGACAGTTAAACCAACCAGAGCAAACTAAGCGGGTCCTAGCTATATAACTGGCTAATTTGGCACCTAAGTTAGAGTACCAAAAAAAAAAAAAAAAAAAAAGAAAAAGAAAAAGAAAAAGAAAGAAGCGCTTTTGCCTCTTATTCAACAATTTTTATTTATTTATTTATTGCATTTACCCAAATAGAACAAACAAATATCTTTTTAGATTTGTCTTGAAGCATCAGTTTAATAACCATTCAAGTTGGCCATGACCATGGGGTTCTGATGCATTGTGCATCATTCATTCACTGGCTGCATGCTGGCATAAGTGAATTTTTTTTTTAATGAAGATTTTTGGTCTCCTTAAAGGCAGATCTTGGTCAGTATTATGCTTCCAAGTTTTAAAAAGAGAAAATAATAAAATGGATAGATTATATAATAATGGAATGAGATGAAAAAAAAACATGGTAAGTTTTTCTATTATTTTTAGAGTTTATAAAACAAGGAATGAAAAATGGGAAAAAAAATTATAACTTTACAATTATGCCCTTCACTTTTTGCTTATCTTTTTTTTTTTTTTTTTTTTTTTTTTTTTTTAGAATATGAATAAAATTAAAATTGCATGTATAAAGGAAGAGTATTTCGGAATGTTTACAAGGAAATTAAGAGAATGAAATTCAATAAGCATTCTCTACTCTTCATTTAATTCATTCCAGCTAAACTTCCAAATGAGTTAAGCTAAAATAACAAGATAAGAGCTGGAGAAAACCGAATCGTAGAACTTAGAAGGGCATTATACATTAAGATATAAATATTTTTAGTGTGTCTTGAAATTATAAAGGAGAGCATGACGCATGTGAATGCATATATATATATATATATAGGGAACATTCCTTAAAAATTTCTTTCAATCTGTTCCTTTCTCTTCTCCCAAACAAGCTTAGTTTTTTTTTTTTTTTTTCCTATGATTCCAACAAGCTTAGTTAAAACTTAAAAGAACAAAGTAAGAGAACAAGAAAAAAAAAAAAAAAAAATCCTAGAAGGCATATTGTACACTATCTAGACGTATTTTAGCGCATCTAAAAAAAAAAAAAAAAGGAGAGCATGAAGCATATGATAAAGTGAGGGTTTGTGCCAATTCACAGGCTCTTTATATGCAGTCGGTAACACTAATCATGAATCATGAATATGCATTATGCTTGCTGGGATTGGGAAGATCTAAAATCCAACCCACCATGCACAGAGGCGCCCAAGTTGGCTCTCATATATATATCTTTTTATTCTTCCTCCACTATTATAAGGTCATATGACTTCTACAAGCTATTATGCTACGGGACTGCTTTGAGAGAAGTATATCCATGGCCATGGGCAATAGGGCAACTTATGTGACATTTTGTGAGTTCATATGTGGATTGTGAAAATGAAATACAGATACAAATTCTCTGTCTCACTTTTTGCGTTCCACCATATACTTCACCAATCATAACTATTGACTCTTACGTTTTGCAGTTACGAAAAACATGCCAATTATATGCTGAAAATGCTTTTGAGAGATTAAATTATTTCATCGATGCCATTTCTGCCCAAGACAACACAACTGCACGTGACCTGATTTCCCAAGCTATGTCCCTTTCCAAAGCAGGAGCCAAACTTCTTCAAAGTATCAAAAAAAATATGGTAAGCTAACATTCACATATATGCTATTGCTTAGCTAATCCAATAAGCTGAAGTCATTGTCAAGAGCCTTATGACTCAACTTGCACTTTTTAGTGTTTTGAATGAAAATATCCAGGACTCAAATTCTCTCTCCCCTTGCTATCAAATTAACTGAAGTCATTAAATTCTTTGTGAGCAGGACGTCATGCAGTGGGAAAGACCTCAGACGAAATTGTTAAAAACCCGTTACATTAACCTTGGAGAAAAATTGCAACACATGGAATTACCAATAAGAGGGATGGAAATGGCCTTAAATTGTAGCACAGCTTCTTGTATTGGCAGCATGATGGATGAAGAGCTCAGAGAAGTTTTGGGAAGTTTGAAAGTACAAATAGGCCAAAAATTTGAGCGAGCTAGGTGCTCTATGCCCATTGATGCAACAATAACTCTTTTAGAGACAAAGGAACAATTTTTAGACATGTACCTTTGGAAGTTCCGAAACATATCCATAACCCAAGAAAATTTGTCAGCATTCTTCTTCTTGTATTCTCTAGAATTGCTCTTGGATGACTTACCAATTGCTCAAGTCCCTGAGTGTGCTTTGGAATACACTCAGAATATTGACACTGAAGAATATATTGATTCACAAAATCAAGCAATGGGTAGCTTCAATAGGACCTGGAGCACTCTTGACATATTTCCTACAAGCCAGAGTTTGGTTTTTGCTTTTAAGTGTTCACTTTCTCTAGGTCTTGCTGTGCTATTCGGTTTGATGTACAACAAGGAAAATGGATATTGGTCGGGACTCACGATTGCTATCAGTTTTGTAACAGGACGACAAGCCACGTTTACAGCTGCAAATGCTCGAGCACAAGGCACAGCAATGGGATCAGTCTATGGAATCCTATGTTGCTATATTTTCCAAAGATTTGAGGATTTAAGGTTCTTAGCAATGCTACCTTGGATTATTTTCACCAATTTTCTAATGCATAGCAGAATGTATGGCCAAGCTGGTGGAATTTCAGCAGTTATAGGGGCATTATCAATCTTGGGTAGGACAAATTATACCAGTCCAAGTGAGTTTGCAATTGCTAGAATTTCAGAGGCATGCATTGGATTAATTTGTTTCCTCATAGTAGAGATTCTTTTGAATCCTGCAAGAGCAGCAACTCTGGCCAAAACTGAACTTTCAAGGACCTTGGGGGCACTTCAAGATTGGATCAACAGCATAGTTCTTTGTTCTAACCAGAAGAACATGCCAGCTTCCACTTTGCAGGCATTGAGAGAAAAGCAGAACAAACTGAAAACTCATTTCAATGATTTGAAAAAGTTCATTTCAGAGGCAGGTTTGGAGCCTAATTTCTGGTTCTTGCCTTTTCATGGTCCTTGCTATGGTAAGCTCCTAGAATCTTTGTCAAAGATGTTGGACCTTACAAGTTTCGTGACTTATAAAATAGAGTTCCTCTCACAAGTATTAAAAAGATTTGCACTTGATTTGAATGAGCTCCAAGAACGCATGAATGATGATCTAGAGCTATTCAAGGAAAGAGTTGGCTCTTCATTGAAACACCTTGAAAAGGCGACTTCAATCAAGTCCCTTGCAGCATTGGAGAAAGAGTTGCAAAAGAAAGTCATGTCTCAAGACATTGAGTTGGGAAATTCACCAAATGTAAATGCGTTCCGGCTCTTTGGTACAGATGAAGAAGAGGTTGAAAACATTATGAGTTCTTTTCTTCGACACTTGAATGAAGAAGCTGACAAGATTTATGCTAAGGCAATTGAGGAGAAGCTTAAGAGCCAAATAGTTCTATGTTTGACTGGCCTGAGCTTCTGCATTGGTTGTTTGATAAGAGAAACGATGGAAATCGAGAAAGAAGTAAAAGAACTAGTCAAATGGGAAAATCCCAAAAACCATGTAAATTAATTTGAATGAAATTTCCTGTAAAGTTAATGCTTTACATACATGATATATTATATATTGATAGAACCACCACCGCGGGCAACTCTTTGAGTGGGTTTGCTATGCCTGTGACTGCAATCATGAAGCCGCGTGTATGAGATGAGGGCTGCAACATATCTTGTAACTTGGCCAACTGTTAGCTTATACAGAATTGTTCTATCCTTCAATCATTCATGGATAAGGTACACTATTCAGCCCAAATACAAACCCGTTATTCTAGAACCACAACATTTACCACACATTTTCTCATGACTATCTTATATAGTAGACTGACTGACTGACTGTCTGTTTTTTGATAAATAAATATCAAATTTCTTTTGGTTTCGTTTGAGAGTTCATAAGGGAATGAAAATGAATAGAATGTATTAAGTAAAGGAAATGAATGGAATGAAATGGAATTAAGTAACCTTAATTGGATGTTTTAAAATAAAGGAATGAAAATGAATGAAATGTAAGTAATCTTGTTTAGGAGTAACATGGAGGGAATGAAATAGAATCATTTTATAATAATATTACTATTAGACCTCTATTTTAAAATAAAAGGGTTGAATATATTGGGGTATTTTGAGAGTTTTAGTAAAAAATTCATTAAATCTAATTTCATTCCCTCTCATTTCTCCTAATTTTGGGGGGAATGGAAATTTGAGATTTTAAGGGAATAGAGATGAATGAGTATTTCCTTTTACCCATTTCATTCTCTCTTACTTAAACTCTCAAACAATGGAAGGGAAGGAAAGAATATCCTAAAATTATTCTTTTTATTCCATTTTATTTTCTCTTCCTAAACTAGGCCTTAGGTTCCATTTGGGAGTTCATAAGGGAATAGAATGGAATGATCATAAGGAAATTGAAAGGAATGGAATGTATTTAAGTAAGGGAAAAGAATTGAATGAAATGGACTCTCAAACAAGGGAAGGGAAGGAAAGAATATTCTAAAATTATTCTTTTTATTCCATTTTATTCTCTCTTCCTAAACGAGGCCTTAGGCTCCATTTGAGAGTTCATAAGGGAATAGAATGGAATGATCATAAGGAAATTGAAAGGAATGGAATGTATTTAAGTAAGGGAAAAGAATTGAATGAAATGGAATTAAATAACCTTAATTAGATGTTTTAAAATAAAGGAATGTAAATGAATAAAAATGAATGGAATATAAGTAATCTTGTTTGGGAGTAACATGGAGGAAATGAAATGAAATTATTTTATGACAATATTATTATTAGACTCCTATTTTAATATAAATGGTTGAATAAATAGGGGTATTTTGGGAGTTTTAGTAAAAAAATCATTAAATATAATTTCATTCCCTCCCATTCCTCTCAATTTCAGGGGGAATGAAAATTTAGGTTTCGCTTGGGAGAAGGGAATGGAATGGAATGGAAATGAATGAAAAGAATCATTTTAGAATATTCTTCCATTCCCTTGTTTCGGAGTTTTAATAGAGGAAATGAAAAGTCCATTCCCTTGTTTGGGAGTTTAAGTATGAGAGAATGAAATGGGTAGGAGGGAACACTTATTCCTCTCTATTCCCTTAAAATATCAAATTTTCATTCCCTTCAAAATTGGGAGGAATTGAAAGGAATGGAATTAGATTTAATGATTTTTTACTAAAACTCCCAAAATACCCTTGTATATTCAACTCTTTATTTTAAAATAGGGGTCTAATAGTAATATTGTTGTAAGGACACGATTCGTGGCGGACCGTAACGGTGTCG
Organism: Quercus lobata; assembly: GCF_001633185.2. Taxonomy (NCBI): domain Eukaryota; kingdom Viridiplantae; phylum Streptophyta; class Magnoliopsida; order Fagales; family Fagaceae; genus Quercus; species Quercus lobata. Next base: position 31,169,521 of record NC_044910.1, on the reverse strand, counting down.
GGTTCGCACGAAAAAAGGGCCCAACAATATCATTTGTAGAGCGTGGGTTTGAAAGGCTAGGCCTTGATCAACAAGCGGTGGGTTTTTCGTGGTATTCGTGCGTGTCTAGGTTATCTTCACCCATGGAGTCTTTCTCCTGGAGGTGGGCTGGGAGGCTCTGGTTTTTGGCCATTTTTCCCAGCCTCTTGCTTGGTGCACCTACCTTTTTATTATATAGTCTGTCTTGGCTGATCCTGTCCCTCCACTTGTAGGTCAGGTAGGAGCTTATTTCTGTATCCATCCCATCAACTGCCCCGCCTAACTTTCTATTAGTTGCATGGATCGAAGCTTACACCGTCCAAACGTCTTTTCTCATTAATCAGTTCTGGGTATTGGCAGGTGCATTTATTGAAGAGGGGACGCATTTTCCTTGGTCCAATTTTCACACCATGCTTCCCTATGGGCCCCATTCCGTTCACATCCCCTTGAGGGGGCTGTTTGGGGATTACCCCCACCAAGATGTTGGTCTCCCCATTGAAGCTTTGGAATGCCGAGGACAGGGTAAGCTCTCAGCCGTTCCCCTTGCTACCCCGGCCACTGATCATTCGTCCTCGGCAAGACACCCCCTCGGCACGGGCCCTGGGCCCAGATAGAGTTTGGGCCGGATTGCAGACCTCTCGGACCCACAATAGCCCCTCAAAATCCTGCTATCCGTCTCCTCGGACGGATAGGAGGGTTTTGATGACGTCAGAGATCCGCCAACTCCTATCAATCCTTGTCATCTATCGATTCCCGAGGTTTTTCACCTGCCCAAGGCACGTTTCTAGAGCCGTTGGAAGGCGAAACGTGGCCTCATTAAATACGGGCGGCTTTGTGCTTCCCACGTTCAACGGTGTGATGGAAATCGAACGGTGGTGATCTCCTGGCCTCTTTGGGCGGGAAAAGGGCGTGCAGTTACCCTAGAAAGTATAAAAGATTTTTTTGGGGATGGATCCGTCTCTTCAGCTCTGCACTTAAGAGTTTTAGTGCGTGTATCCTGGGTTCATCTGAACTTCCGCCCAAATTCAAGTCTATCTCAAGCACATATAGCCCATCCGAAGCGTAATTCTCCTTTTATGTAAGTTCCCTTCCTTCATTAACTCGCATTTTTTTATCTTTTCTGAGTTTATTTCTCTTCAGCTCCCTTTCCTTTCCGTCGCGGGTTAGGTTTGTTTTAGCAAATGACAAAGGCGACTAAATTGAGATTGAGGAAGTTGGTCGATACTGAAGAGGCGATGAATAAGTTCATCGTTGATTATAGGATTCCCCCCAACGTAAGTCTAGAACACTGTAAGATGGGGGAATGGCACTATAGAAGGGGAACGGGCGCGGTGGTGATTCCCGTCCTCGCCTTTGTTGAGGGAGGCATGAGAATCCCCATGGGGCCAGTGACGAGGGGTTATCTCAGACATTTCCGTTTAGCCCCCACCCAATGTGCCGGCAACATATTTAGGATCCTGGGGTGCGTGGACGCTTTAAATGAGAAGATGGGGTTAAGACTGACCCATCATGACGTGAACTGGTGCTATAACCTCCAAAAATTGAAAGGGAAAACCTACTACATGAGGTCGAGGGACGAAAGGGTTCGGTTGATCCAGTGCCTCCCTGATTCCAACAAGGGACTGAACAAGGATTTCCTTATCGTCTCCGGGGAATGGCACGATGGCGATCCATGCCCCGTAGTGGAAGGAGAACCAGGTGGGGTACTAGGAATGGAAGGGGGATAACCCTTTACGCCATTCCAATCTAATGCTCGTTCGATAGCTAACCATGCATATGTGTTTGTTGTTTGTTTTTTTTTTTTTTTTTATAGATGAACACGCCTACGCACGGCATTTTCACTTAGTTAATCGGGCGGACTTGGAGACCGTTTTACAAGCGGCAGTTTTTGTGAATGACAGAGATGGCCAAGTCCGAGCAGCTCACAAAATATTAGGGTACCCTCCTGTTCAGAAGTCGTTTGGGGACGCAAGGCACGTGATCAGTGCCCGCCGTCCTTGGCTTCCAAAAATTACCGTAGTCGAGAAGGGATTTTTAATCTCCCAGGAGCCAGCTATCCCCGAGAACATCCCCCAGGTGGGCCCCTCTTCGTCTCATCAGGCAGCAGAGGACGAGGGTGAGCCAGATCAGCCGGAGGAAGGGTTCGGGGTATTTGACTTAGTCTACCAATCCGAGGACCCTCCTGGTGACCTAGGTGACCCAGCCTTGTCCGAGGCGGAATTGTCGTTAATAGGCACCTCTTCTCAAGCCGAGATGGGAGTCAAGAGAATACCTTTGACCCCCCTTCTCCAACTCCTCGAGGGCCAACCAGGGAAGGACACACAGGAAACACCACAACCTGATGCTCCTCCCCCACCGCCTCGGCCCCTTACCATCCAAACTCGGTCATCTTCGACCAAGTCCCAGCCACAATCCACCCGCCCTGAACCTCCCACTTCCTCCCAGCCAGCTCGGCCTCCTCGACCTGAAGGTGCTGATCCCAAGAGAAAGAGGAGCCCCAAGGGCAAGGATGTTGTGGACAAGGGAAAATCCCAACCTCCTAAGGAGAAGGATGAGACTCCGCGCACAAAACAGCTGAAGGTTGGATACCAAGGCAAGGGCAAAGAAACTGAAGTCCAAACCTCTCAAGGCAAAGGAAAAGGGATTGAGTCCTAGTCCCTACCGAGTGCCTGGCTTCCTGCCCCAATGCTTCACGGGGGTCCACTGCTGGAAACGGCCTCTCTGAGGGACCTTGGAGATGGTGAGGGTGGTTACGTGGCGGATGCATTAGGGAGAACCATGTTACTCCCTAATGACATGGATGAACTGAGGAGAATGAGGATGCAGGAGGTCTTTCTCAGCGCTAAGAGATACTTGGGCATGGTAAGATTTCTCGAAACCTAATACTTTGTTCAGCTCTTGCCACTGATTTGTTATTAACTACACGCCCATCCTTCTTGACAGGCCCTCCAGGCAACCTATAGGATGGAGGAAGAGGTGAATAACAGGAGTAAGGCGGCCGAGAATGAGCGCAAGAAGCGCATTACGGCCTCGAAGACTCTCGAATCTTCTGAGGAAGAACTTGCCAAAGTCAAGGCCGACTTAACAATAACTACCCGCGAGAGGGATAACGTCTCGGCGGGCCTAGCTAGCGCCCAAAGACAGGCCGAGGACCAAACAAAGCGTGCACTTGAAGCCGAGGACCAGTTGCGAATAGCCAAAAACCTGATCGAGGATTTAAATAAGCAGCTGGCCACGGCTGTGCATGAAAAAGGGGTGGCAGAATATGCCCGTGATGAAGCCGTACGGGCAAAGCAGGAGGCTGAGTTTGCTAGAAATGACGCAGAGGCTGCCAAGAATACGGCCGAGGATGACGGTTACAACATGGGAGTAGCCGAAACCCAGGCCACCCTTAAGGCGCAGATTCCTAGAGTGTGCAGGTTTTATTGCTCCCAGGTTTGGGAAGAAGCATTGAAGCAAGCTAGGGTGGATGCTTCGTCTAATTTGTGGAAGGCGGAGAGCATATTCTACCCGGCGGCCATCCGCGAGGTCTCCTCTACCAACTCCGTGGCTACGGATGATCAACCCGAGGAAGAGGTCACTCCGTTGGAAGACTCGCAGGCCAGCGGTTCCGCTAGCAAGGCGCCCAAAGAGGGAGAACTTCAGGAGGTGGCAGCGAGGTCCCAGCATACGGATCCTGAGGCCCCTAAAGAGGTTTCGGAGCCCGTGGTTGGCATTCAGGTGCCTAGTACAGAGGAGCCAACCACACTTGCACAGCCGCCACAGGCCATTCCCCTTGCTGTGGTCCCTCAGAGTACCGGTGCTGGCCCTGTTCAGCCTCCCCCAGAAGGGACCATCCTTCCAGGCATCGAAGCTGAATCTGTTCCCTCCTCTCAGGACGTGACCGACAAAAAAACAGAAAAGTAGAAGCCTTAGTTAGGCTTTTGTATTCGTTTCTATTTGAACGATTAACTTGTTTCTTTTCCTTTCACAAACTTCCTAATTTTATTGACGGTTTACGAGCATTTGAACATGTACATATGAAATCTTGTTTTTCCTTTTTCTTTCTGGTTACATCGTTAGCCGCCCTCATTGATACGCACTATTTGCTTATGAACTCCGCGCTGATTCACTTTAACATGTACAAATAGCTATGCATGCAATACATTTATCATCATGTTCCCCAAACCCTAATTTACTTGCACCCACAGAGGCTTTAGGTTCATTTCTAACCTTCATTTTACGAAGGTATAAGCACCATTTTCGACGTCCAGCATAGTAGCTAAGTCTCGCTTAGTGCCTAATTTTCCTCATCCAGGTAGTTGGTTTCCCCATAGGCTTGAGTCCGAGGACCATGCAATGCCCTGGTTCTGTCCAAAACCTAGTTTTCCTCATCCAGGTAGTTGGTTTCTCCATAGGCTTGGGTCCGAGGACCATACAATGCCTTGGTTCTGTCCAAAACCTAGTTTTCATCACATCCAGGTAGTTGGTTTCCCCAGAGGCTTGAGTCTGTGGACCATGCAATGCCTTGGTTCTGTCCAAAACCTAGTTTTCCTCATCCAGGTAGTTGGTTTCACCATAGGCTTGGGTCCGAGGACCATGCAATGCCTTGGCTCTGTCCAAAACCTAGTTTTCATCACATCCAGGTAGTTGGTTTCCCCAGAGGCTTGAGTCCGTGGACCATGCAATGCCTTGGTTCTGTCCAAAACCTAGTTTTCCTCATCCAAGTAGTTGGTTTTCCCATAGGCTTGGGTCCGAGGACCATACAATGCCTTGGTTCTGTCCAAAACCTAGTTTTCATCACATCCAGGTAGTTGGTTTCCCCAGAGGCTTGAGTCCGTGGACCATGCAATGCCTTGGTTCTGTCCAAAACCTAGTTTTCCTCATCCAGGTAGTTGGTTTCACCATAGGCTTGGGTCCGAGGACCATGCAATGCCTTGGTTCTGTCCAAAACCTAGTTTTCATCACATCCAGGTAGTTGGTTTCCCCAGAGGCTTGAGTCCGTGGACCATGCAATGCCTTGGTTCTGTCCAAAACCTAGTTTTCATCACATCCAGGTAGTTGGTTTCGCCATAGGCTTGGGTCCGAGGACCATACAATGCCTTGGTTCTGTCCAAAACCTAGTTTTCATCACATCCAGGTAGTTGGTTTCCCCAGAGGCTTGAGTCCATGGACCATGCAATGCCTTGGTTCTGTCCAAAACCTAGTTTTCCTCATCCAGGTAGTTGGTTTCACCATAGGCTTGGGTCCGAGGACCATGCAATGCCTTGGCTCTGTCCAAAACCTAGTTTTCATCACATCCAGGTAGTTGGTTTCCCCAGAGGCTTGAGTCCGTGGACCATGCAATGCCTTGGCTCTGTCCAAAACCTAGTTTTCATCACATCCAGGTAGTTGGTTTCCCCAGAGGCTTGAGTCCGTGGACCATGCAATGCCTTGGTTCTGTCCAAAACCTAGTTTTCTCTATGTGTGGGATCTTGGCTTTAGGGGAATTAGCCCCTCAGCCAAGCCCCTAGTCAAGAAACGCAGCCCCTAGCGGAACTTTACGCTGGAGTTGGAACTTGGTTTTGAGGGAGTTAGCTCCTCGGCCAAGCCCCTAGAATTATTCGCGCGATTAACGCTGACAAACGTAGCCCCTGATCAGGAAGCATAGCCCCTAGCGGAACTTTATGCTGAAACTCCGTAACCAATTGTTAGAAATAAAAAAGGAACTATTTCGACCTACCGCCTGTGCCAACACACAAGCCCTTCCCACAGACGGCGCCAATTGTAAGGACACGATTCGTGGTGGACCGTAACGGTGTCGGGTTCGCACGAAAAAAGGGCCCAACAATATCATTTGTAGAGCGTGGGTTTGAAAGGCTAGGCCTTGATCAACAAGCGGTGGGTTTTTCGTGGTATTCATGCGTGTCTAGGTTATCTTCACCCATGGAGTCTTTCTCTTGGAGGTGGGCTGGGAGGCTCTGGTTTTTGGCCATTTTTCCCAGCCTCTTGCTTGGTGCACTTACCTTTTTATTATATAGTCCGTCTTGGCTGATCCTGTCCCTCCACTTGTAGGTCAGGTAGGAGCTTATTTTTGTATCCATCCCATCAACTGCCCCGCCTAACTTTCTATTAGTTGCATGGATCGAAGCTTACACCGTCCAAACGTCTTTTCTCATTAATCAGTTCTGGGTATTGGCAGGTGCATTTATTGAAGAGGGGACGCATTTTCTTTGGTCCAATTTTCACACCATGCTTCCCTATGGGCCCCATTCCGTTCACATCCCCTTGAGGGGGCTGTTTGGGGATTACCCCCACCAAGATGTTGGTCTCCCCATTGAAGCTTTGGAATGCCGAGGACAGGGTAAGCTCTTAGCCGTTCCCCTTGCTACCCCGGCCACTGATCATTCGTCCTCGGCAAGACACCCCCTCGGCACGGGCCCTGGGCCCAGATAGAGTTTGGGCCGGATTGCAGACCTCTCGGACCCACAATTGTCATAAAATAATTTCGTTCCATTCCCTCCATGTTGCTCCCAAACAATATTACTTACATTCCATTCATTTTCATTCATTTATTTTAAAACATCCAATCAAGGTTACTTAATTCCATTCCATTCCATTCTTTTCCATTCATTTCCCTTATTTAAATACATTTCATTCCACTTCATTCCTTTCCATTCCCTTATTATTATTCCATTCCATTCTATTCCTTTCCCTTATGAACTCCCAAGCGGAGCCTTCGCTTGGGAGTTCATAAGGGAATAGAGAGAAATGAGTGTTCCCTCTTACCTATTCTATTCTCTCCCACTTAAACTCTCAAATAAGGGAATGAGTTTTCAATTCCCTCCACTAAAACTCTCAAGGGAAGGAAAGAATATTCTAATTTTTTTTTTTTTTTTTTCATTCATTTCCATTCAATTCCATTCCTTCCTCCCAAATGAGGCCTTAGTTTGACATGAGAAACTATTATATCACACAGGCCTAATCAAATTGATCAGTCACAATAAACTATGAAAGGTGCACTTGTCCCGATCGAATAACTTTCTTTTACAAAGGCTTGTTCTCTTTGGGAGAGGGAATTTCCTCTCTCTACCGGTGATTTTAAGTCTATGAATTTTTTGTTCTTTACCTAAAGGTAAGGTAAAAAAATATGTTCTTAGATTGGACGTGAAGGAAGGAAATGACTTGTTTCTTTCGGTCTACTTTCATGACTTGTATGGTCAAAATTTCAATGTTATTCCCGAATTCTATTACTCCAATTATCCCCAGCCCTAGCTTAATGCATACAGCAATGTTATAACAACTGTAGCCTTTTTACTTCGTCACCTTTTTGTTTTCATTTTAAATGACTTTTTTGACAGATCACGGACATGGAGTCCTATTACGATCTTTGTCGTCACCCCCATAAGATTAGAATGACGTAACAGTCTTTATGTCTTAAGATTTGTAATATTTATTATAAACCGTAAAATGAACCCAGTTGAAATAAAGGAGATTCTTTTCCAAAATTAGAGGTTAGCATTGTCCAGGGTATATGGTTCAACTTTTAATGTTCTTCTCATATTTTGTTGTCCAAGCAGTGCACCATTTGCAAAGAAAAGAGGTAGAACTGATTCCTTCTACAAGTTCTTTGGAATTTTCCTGGAGGCTAGACTCCATAATTGAATAATAGGCTCCACAAGTCACGCTGTCAAAAAAGCATTCTAATTCATTGATGATTGATGATAATAGGATTCGAGGTGGAATAGTTTGATCTGCGGATTCCACTATGTTACTTATCTCACTCATTTAGAGTTTTGGTTAACTCTTACAGTTTTTGAAATCACATAGTCTAAAACATGAACAAACATTCCCCCATAATGGTGGCATTTTGGTAAAGCTCAAATATGAAGGCCAATTGCCTACCCTCCGTATGAGGACACAAGTATTAACTATTAACACTGAATTTTATGACCATTGCACACCTTTGGTGTGTTGGTCTTATACTTGTGGAGTGTGGAGCGGTAAAAGTCGGAGTTCAAGTCTCCAAGAAGGAATTTCACACACATATACACTTAGATTATTTTAGAGTAGAATTTCTATCTTGTATTAAAAGAAAAACACTGAATTTTATTTTATTATTTTTTGAAGGATCAATTCAGCATGACTTTATTCAATGGCTAATAAATCCGACGCAGTAAAGCAATAAATATTTGATGGAATAGATTCTATCCAAATTAATAATGGAGAACAATGCATACTTAATTTTTATAATATGCTGACTGATCTATCAAATAAAATGTATAATTTATATGCTCTGAACTGCCAATCTAGCGCTTCATTGGCCATTTTATACCATCTGACTATTATGTATATAAATCGTTAATAACTTAATTAACTTTGAGGTTCCACTTTTTTAATGAATTTTTATTTTTTAGTCCAATAATTGTACTGAATTTTTTTTTTTTTAATACAAGATAAAAATTCTACTCTAACCTAATCTAAGTGTATATGTGTGTGGAGCTTCCTCTTGAAGACTTGAACCTCAGCCTTTACCCCCCACACCCCATAAGCACTTATACTTGTGGAGTGACCACCGCACCAAGGGTGCATGGTGGCAATTGTACTGCTAATAATACATTTCTATACCCCATCAAGGTTTTCAGACCCGGACCGTTCATTGAACCGTAAAAGGAAGAGGTTCAAGGTTTTTGAGGTCAAACTGCGATGACGTCATAATTAATTTAATAATTAATTAAAGCCTAAATATAGATATTAAATTTATAAAACTAGTAAAATTGACTAATATATCTATATATGTGAGGGAAATTTAATGATTTTCAAGCATATATTTAATAATTAAATAAGAAAGTTAATAAAATAAAATAATAACCATGACAACATTAAAATTTATGATTAATTTTTGAAGTAAAGTTGAATATCTTTGAAGGATTTTAATTATAATATTTTTTATTCCTTGTAAGAGATGGATAATTTAATTAAGTAGAATAAAATTGTGTTAAGTTGTTTTTATTAAAAAAAAAAAAGAAAAAAAAAATTGCTAAGGGGTTGGACCGCACGGTTCTTGCCACTGGTTCGTGCAGTCCAACCCCGGTTTTAGGGGTTCACGGAATTGCCACATATGCCCAGTTCTTTATGCTTAAAAACCGATTTTCATCCCGATTCTCGATTTTCACGAATCGACCTCCCGGTCTGGTCTGGTTCTGAGAACTATGTACCCCATAAAAAATAATACATTAATATTAATTAAATACAAGTAGAACTCGTATGCTCCAACCTCCAATCTTGCCTTGTCCTTTCAAGAATTTTGATAGGGAATATTTATACTAGAACCGTCCGACAAGTAGACTTGTCCAACATGTGCTACTCATCTGACATGTTTGACTGAGTAGCTAGCTAAACCATTGCAAGTTCAATTCATCGATGTGAGTCGTCCAACCAGATTCATTCATTTGACACCCATACGGACGGACAAATGAGGACACTTAACTCCTTAAAGTGATATAGGAACTTCATTCTATACTTACCCACATATGAGAATTATTGCACACTATGCCAAAAGATCTTCCTATAGATTCATATCCACTAAGTATGGGAAGTTGAACCTAAAGATCTTGGTGCCATTAACTCCACTCCTTCCATTACACTCCCTACAAGGGAAGTGCCTAAATTTTTGGGAACGTGGTCAGCCCTAGACCACTATATAAGCAACATGCTTCCTCCATTCCAAGTTACATGCATAATTTCTTGACTTTCACACTTTTAGAGTTCTCGGATATTATTGTTAGTTTCTAACTTAACTAGGAGAAATTATAGAATCCTTTGGTGGACCACGTCATTTGTCCACCATTCCACTAAAAAACTTCCACTTGTTTAAAATTGTTGAGTCAGTAATTAATTTCTGTTTAAAATTTTTTTCTAACTAACAATTTTAAACAGGTGGAAGTTTTTTAGTGGAATAGTGGACCACATCACTTGTCCACCATTTGGATCTTATAATTTCTCTTTAACTAGAGGTGTCCACTAGTCGATCCAAGTCGGGTTTGTGCCCAACCTGTACTTGACTTGACCATTTTGAATGGGGAAGATCAAAACTCGCAGTCGATAGTGAAGGAGCTTCGGATTAAGTCTCATTGGGTGTCAGGTGGGTGTTGACTGGAGTAAGGTTTGTGGCAGGGGTTGAGATGCTGAATCTGGCTGAGATCTTCTTAAATCAGCAGAGAAATAGTTAAAGCTTACTGAATTTTTTATCCAAATTTCGCGATTTGTCATGAAGAAAGAACCAGTCGTTAGCAGGTTGGGTTCGTCGGTTTCTTAGATGGCCAGGCCACAACTCAAACTGATCTCTTTGATTCCTTGCACCAATGACTTGTCATCGACCTAACCATTGCTTGGATCAGATAGTTTTTGGGTTAGATGGCATCAGATTGAGCAAATTTGTCGAGTATAGACAAATGGTGGACAGCCCGAGACTTAACAACCATTACAGAGTCTTTGGCAAGCATCACACTAGTACACTCCATATGCGTTTCATTCTTCAAGTCTTCTTACAAGTTTGGACAATTGGCTGACGATTTTTTGTGTATCATCAAATTTGATGCTTTGTTATGTATTATCCAATTACTTATCAAACACCAGAGGAAAAACTTGATACGCAAGGGTCACTCCACTTTTAATTTACTCCGCCAAGTCGCAAACGTATGTCTACCTGCCATATATAGTGGCTCGCATGGCAGCACCTCCAACATTCTAGAATAACTTTGAAAGATCCAGTAACTAGCTCGGATTATATTCCTTCTATAGATACTATATTTAATTTCAATTTTCCATGAAACTATTAATTTCTGCTAACTTTCTAGCAAGGTTTCTTCTCCCATAAAAGACCAATACGTCATTTCTCTACTACAAAACCCTTTTCCCAGCTCTGGACATCACACGATTGTTGCCACCCATTTATACTCAATGAACCCAACCCATTTACTGTGGCGCGTGCGTCTTTGCTCAGCGTTAAGGACCATTCTAGCTTGCTCCATGGTTGGCTGCACCACCCTCTATGGTCCAGAAACTCTCCAACGCTTACTAGCATATCCAGCTTTCTCTTATTTGACAACTATCTTAATCGTATCAGACGCGACACTTGGTGACACCCTAAGAAGTTTTTGGCATGCTATCTATGCTACAATTCAGGTTACGATTCTTTCTCTACCAAGCTTATGGCTAGTTGGTCCTGCTCGGTTCACTAATAGCTTAGCAGCAGTGGGAGTGGCTCTTTGTACGTTTGTGGTGGCGTTGCCGGAGTCTACACACTTGATGTCTAAACGAATTGCGTTTGGGCAGATTGTGATTGTGTATGTTGGGGTTGTGATTCATGGTGCCCAAACTGGAATCATTAAGCACCTAATTCATATGGCATCAAGTACGGCCCTTGGAGTTGTTGCTTCTGTTCTAGCTATGTTCTTTCCATATCCTCGGCTAGCCTATAACGAGGTAACTGGTATAAGCTTTATTACTTCTGGATTTAGTTTAGTTCCGCATCGTTCAGTGTCCCTCACTTTATAAAATTTTACTTGGATTTAGGATTGGTTCAATTCCATAGTTGAAATGGGTGCATGAAACTTGGAGCTTGGAAGTATAACATGACCTTAAAGAAATTTTTCTATGATCTACAAAAACATGGGTGGGGAAAAATCTATAAAGTGACAATGTAATAAATAAGTTACGTGTCAAGAATATAACATAACCTTAACTCCATATATTCACACCTAAAAATGGCGAAAAGGCTTGCAACTTTATAAACCTTCAAATTAATTTGTAAGATTTTGTAGAACTTTTTAATAGTTCAAATAAAATGTTAAACATAGTAGTAATTTTTATTAAAATATTAAAGTTAATTTCTTATGAACCGACAGAACCTAACTTTAGTCATAGCTTGTATAAAATAGAATTATATTTGCTTCTCAATTTTCCGGGCTCTTTATGCTGAAGGCATTTTCAATTTTCTAAAGTATGCATGCATACTTAAAGGCTTAATTTCCAAAGTACCACGTCTCGATGTCTGCCACTCCAAATGGAAGGAGATAGAGAGAGAATTTTCTTGACTCGTTCAGCTTCAAACTTGTTGGGGGAAGGAATTAATGCGATTCATATTTCATTGGGTATGGTTTAACATAATTGTTCCAAGTTGACTCCATATAGTATTTTTTTTATTTTTTTTTTTATTTTTTATTTTTGGTGAAAGAGACGATTACATAAACTAAGAAAGAACTACAGAAGCAGGACACAGCCTGTTAAAACCCAGACCAATAGTGTCTTGTTCAAAGAAAACAGAAGCGTCCACAGGCGGACTATCAAAAATTCTAAAATCTAAGTCTTGATTAGCACCTAACCTTGCAAGAGCATCAGCACATTGATTCGACTGGCGGAAGCAGTGTCTAAATTGCACCTGCTGGAACTACTCCATATAGTTGGGTCAGGACTCTCTTGAACTCAAGAAGCCACAGGGCTAGCCAGAGACCAGAGTGGTATCCTGTGCAGGCTATTTGGCATCCTCTGGAGCGTGCCTTTTTTTTTTCCCTCCAATCTCGGACAGTAAGCTCTATGGAAGCCTCATAGGTCGACATATATCTAACCCATCCTTATAGCTATACACCACCAAATCTGCTCAATAAGTTGATAAACAGAATCCTGAACCCTATTTGCGTAAAGAAATCCTCTTTCTTTTTTTTCATCTTCTTTTTCTTTTATTTTTTTGCTGATATGCACCTAAGATTGCCAACCAAATCTCATTTAATTTGCTTTTATTTATATATATATATATGATTGAGTTTAAGTTACACTTGGTATAACTTTAAACAATATTATACCGCTCAATTACTTGTTATATATATAAATATATATATATATATATATATACATACATACTTGAAATAACTTACTACAATCTACTGACACCCTAACAATTACAACAAAGTACTCCTAGCTTGTCAAAGACAGCCCATTACAACATTATTATGAGATTTTATTAACATTAAATTCCTTCACTTACACCTCCAATTTTTCCCCCTATACTAGCGAGGATCTATACTAATCAGTATCAGACATGATTTGGCTCATTAGAGCATTCACATCAATCCGTATAATAGAAAAATGTGTAAAATTTACATAGTTTTACCTAAAAATAACCCACATTAATCTGTGTAAATTTACAAATTGGCTACAATAACCATACAAATTTATACTGACACAATTTATTTTGCATTTAGTTATTTATTCTTTTTTTACGTATCTTGAGAATGAAAGAAGAGAGTGAATAGTGGTTGTTGTGTGTGAAGAAAGAGAATCAATTAAAAAATTTTAAAAAAAATTGATATTTGAATGAAACATAGTATAAAATAGATAATTTGATGTAAGGTATTTTGAAAAATGAGTTTGTAAAATAGAAAAAAGTAGGTTCTTATGGTAAAATAGATAGAAATTTTTGGATGAACTGATGCAAATGCATGCACTTTATAGATGGTAATAAGTTGACAAGGGGTTCTATATTACAGGCGAGGAAAACGTGTCAGTTATATGCCAAAACTGCTTCAAAAAGATTAGATCTCTTAGCGGAGGCCTTCTCTGCTCAAGATAACTCAAGTGCACTCGAGTTAGTCTCCCAAGTAAAGTCCCTTTCTAAAGCAGGAGCCAAGTTTATTGAAAGCATCAAATATAATCTGGTAAGCAAATATTCACGTACTGTGTTTGAAATATAAGGAGTTGTTCTACTAATGCATGTTATTGCTTATTATTGGTAGCTGAGCTATCCTAGCTTCTTTTCTGCTTAGGAGCTTTCGGTAGTTCAAAACTTCAAATAGCTAATGTCATTTCCTTGCTAACAGGACGGCCTGCTGTGGGAGGGACCTCAGTTGCGTTTTGTAACAGCCAATTCCATGGACCTTGGAGAAAAATTGAGAGAAATGGAAATACCAATAAGAGGGATGGAAATTGCAGTAACTTCTTGCCATTCCTTCCCTATTGGCATGGTAGATGAGGAGCTCAGAAATGTCTTACAAGGTTTAAAAGAACAAATAGGCTTAAACCTAGAGCAAGCCAAGTGGTCTGTGTGTTTTGGTACGACAACAGCTCCAGAAAGAACAGGAAATTTTTCAGATAAATTCAAGCAGAACCTTAAGACCACTTTGGTAACCCCTGAAGATTTTCCAGCTTCATTCTTCTTCTATTGCATAGAACTCCTATATAACTTACTCATTGCTCAAAATCCTAAGTGCATTATAGAAATTGACTCTATGGAGTCATCAAGTTATTCAGAAAAACAAGCCAAGTGTCCCTTCCAAAAGACCTGGAACATTCTGAAATTAAGACCAACTAGCCAGCAAGTGGTTTTTGCATTCAAGTGCTCAGTTTCTTTGGGTCTCGCTGTGTTATTTGGTTTGATATATAACAAAGAAAATGCATACTGGTCAGGTCTCACAATTGCCATTAGTTTTGTAACAAGACGACAGGCAACATTTGCGGTTGCTAATGCTCGGGCACAAGGGACAGCAATAGGATCGGTGTATGGAGTCCTGTGTTGCTTTATATTCCATAAGCATGTGGTTTTACGGCTTTTACCTCTTCTTCCTTGGATTATTTTTGGCAGTTTACTAAGACATAGCCAGATGTATGGTCAAGCTGGTGGGGTTTCAGCAAATGTAGGAGCATTATTAATCTTGGGTAGGAAAGATTATGGCCCTCCTAGCGAGTTCGCAATTGCCAGAATCGCTGAGGCTACAATCGGGTTAATTTGTTTCATCACAGTGGAAATGCTTGTGAACCCGGTTCGAGCAGCAACTCTGGCCAAAACTAAACTGTCCACAAGCTTAGGTGCCCTTCAAGAATGCTTCAAAGACATAATTTTTGCCAAACAGAACATTCGCTCTTCAAATTTTCCCACATTGAGGGAAAGGCATAACAAGCTACGATCCCAAGTCAAGGAATTAGAAAAGTTGATTGCAGAAGCAAAGTTGGAACCAAATTTCTGGTTCTTGTCATTCCATGGTGCTTGCTACAATAACCTCCTAGGATCTTTGTCAAAAATGGTAGATCTATTACTCATTGCAACTCATACAATTGAATTTCTCTCACGAGAATCACTGATAGTTGGAGTTCCTTTGGAAGAGTTCCAAGAACATATCAATGATGTTTTAGAGCATTTCAAGAAAGAAGTTGGCTCTACATTGAAATGCTTGGAAGAAGTGACTTCAATCAAGTCTCTAGCAGTACTTGAAAAAGAGTTGCAAAAGAAAAACATATCGCAGCCCCCCTTTTCAACAAATGGGAATGCATTCAGGGTTCCAAGTTCAGAAGAAGAGGTTGAGAACATTGCAGCCTCTTTTTTCCAACATTCAAGAAAAGTGGCTGACAAAATTTATACCAGTGATGGTGAGGACAAGCTTAAAAATGAAACAATTCTTTGTCTAGGTGGGCTGGGGTTCAGCATCAATACTTTGATGAAAGAAACAATGAAGATCACGAATGAAGTAAAAGAACTAGTCATATGGGAAAATCCTTCAAGCCACATAGATTTGTATGAAATTTCTTGTAAAGTTAAAGCCCTGCATACATAATATACTGGAACTACAAACACCTAGTTACATTCAGGAGTGTGCTTGCTTTTCATAAATCCAGCAGCACCACCACCACCACAACCTAGTAACACTAGTGGGTGCCTGAAAGAAAAGAGAGATAGAAAACCTAAACTCTTGGCTAACCATTAATAGATTTCACGAGTCCCACATGGAAAGGCTGTCAGGTTACAACACGCATCTCTAGTCATCCAACCAAATCACAAAATACAAAACTACAAATGCTTTATCTCTCCTCGACACCACATGTGATTTGGTCAGATTAAGGTCTCAACCAGAAAGCCTAATCCATGTTGCAAGAATAAGAAAACCCACACTTATTTCCATCCTATTTGCAACTGGACAAGAGTAGAGAAATCTACAAAGCTAAGAGTGCCAACCGTCAACACTAGAATTGATACTTGACAATTTCATGCGACCTTCATAGAACCACACCGCCACCATGATCCCCTAGACATTAGCAGCATCACCAAAATTAAAACGCAGCCAAACAAAATGTGCATGCAAAGCAAGAATCTATTACTGGATGGATTAAGTTTTCATGAAAATAATGCAGAAAAGTGACATTCAATGTAGCAAAGCGAACATTTTGGTTACATCAAGTTTCGCCCATTTTGTGAAACGGCTCAAAGTCTACAAAACTAGAACAACACATCTCTATTGCAAACACATCAAAAAAACAGACAGAAAACCTTAGTTAGTTGCCTTCATATTTCGGGTCAGCCACCACGTAATGATATGCTATCACCAGTACGAAAATGAACACTCCAAGGAAATTGGCAAAGAAGCCGAGGTCCTGATCGTCGATCATCTGTAACACAACACAACACAACACGCAAATACAGCAACTTAGCACCATTAATTTACCCCCAAAACATCACAATATCGTTTTCTCATTCTTGCTTAGATCGATTAGTGAAAATTGACTCATGGCTACAAGATACCCAATTAATCACGCATCCAAGCAGAGATCAAGGGCTTGAATTGAAATGGAGAACAAATTAAACTGTGATTTTTTTTTTTTTTTTTTTGAATTAGATTGATCAGATTTACCATTTAGGAATTACCAATTTCAGCTCCAGATCAAAAATTTTACCACAAATACCAATTTGACTCCCAAAATTGATAAGCTAAAACCCTAATTTTATCATTATAGTTGTTGTTGTTGTAGTTGTAAAAGAAAGAAAAGAGGGATCGAAAAACGAACAATGAGATCGAAATATTGAGATCAAATAAAACAGAGTAAACACGAAATGATGAAATGGCGAAATTAAAGAGAAAAAAGAGGTGAAGAAGCTTACGATGTGAGGCTGGGATTTGTTGCGACGATCTGGTTGACGACGACGAAGACGCAGAAGTGAGGGGAGCTCTCTTTCTCTTTGTATTCTGTATCTGGAGACTACGGCAACGGAATCACTATTAAATATATTGGAACAGGCTACCTTAAAAAACAGTAAAAAAAGGAGTATTTAAATTGGGCTAATTTGTATACACAAAGGCAGTATGGGCAGGCCCAATTGGGCCCAGTTTTACAGAAACACTAAGTTTAAAAAATAAAGAAAAAGGAGAGTTAAAATGTGGCTGCTGGGATTCGAGCCCAGGTCTCCACGGCCACAACGTGGAATTCTTACCACTAAACTACAGCCACTGGTTGATGTATATTAATCGAATTAGTACTAAAACAAGCATCAAAAATTTACTTGGGCATATCAGACATATACATATATATATATATATCAGTTCGGTTTGATAGTTTGAAAAGTGAGAAAATGTAGCAAAAATAATGTTTTAAAAAACTGTATATAAAAGTTAAAAGTTTAAAACTAATGTCAAACTCACCCTTAATATCAAAACAGATAGCAAGGGGTTAAGTGTTATTGAGTTTTTTTTTTTTTTTAATTATTTTTTTGTGGTAAAAACTAAAAGTGTTACAGAGTTATAAATTTCAGAGGTTGATCAATCATTTCGATAGTTTATAGAGTAAAGTATAAAATGAGGTTTAGTTTAAAGTGAAAAAATATAATTTCTTCTAATAAAAACTCAACATTCCTTTACCAAATTTCAAGAACCTTCCCAAGTTTGGGCTTCTTGAGCTATGGCAATGGCATATGCTGCTCTATTAGAAACCTTTGGAGTAGTTCGAAATTTTAATTTCTAAAATTCCAAATTTTCTTTTTTATATCACGAGAAAAATGCCCTCACATTTTCTGAACTTTTGGGTAGTTATATTTACACCCCCCTTAAAATTTTATTTTACCCAATTTACTACATAAACTTTGTTATTGTAGCAAATAGACTTATTAACTTTTTCTTTCGCCAACAACATAAAAGCTTAATTAGGGGTCTATTTGTTACATTACCAAAAATTACGTACTAAATTGGCTAAAATTAAAGTTCATAGAGTGTGTAACTGCAACTACCCCAAAGTTTAAAAAGTATTACAGTATTTTATCCTTATCTATACTACTATTTAAGGGGCTTCTTATGTTTGGAATTCTCAATTTTGATGCCCAAAATATCCTTAAGTTTATTAGTTTGTAAAACTTAAATGGTAGGGTTAGACATATATATAAATAAATATATATATATATAAATAAATAAATAAAAATAAATAAAAAAACCACATTCAAATTTTCCCCAAAAAAAAACCCACGTTCAAATTTATCCCCAAAAAAAAAAAAAATCTTTCAAATCTATAACAAAAGTTCCAGATAACTACTACTAAAACAACTGAAAGTTAAAAACAAAAAAAAAAAAAAAATTGCAAATACCACGTCAAAACCCAACCCACATTCAGATTCTTAAAAAAAAAATTAAAAACTATGTTATCTTTGACAAGAGTTTCAGATAATTACTGCTAAAATAACTGAAAGGAAGTTTTGGATAACTACCTACTAAAACTGAAGTTAGAGCGTCCCATGAAGGAGGATAGAGCCTCCTATGAAGGAGGTGAAGTGTCAATTGCTGTAAGTCATAGCACAAGAATCCTCTATATGATTTTTGACTTGAATGGATATACTTCGCTGCATTAATCACAGGTAGGCATTAATAAGTGTTTCTTCAACGGGAGGGTGTTAATCAGTGTTCTTTGTTATTGGTAGTTTAGCACCAGTGCCACTTGGATGTAATTTTAGATGTTGAAATCTGTAGTGATAAATTTTTTTTTTTTTTTTCTTTTAAACAAAATGAAATAAATGGTGTTGAAAACCATCTTTACAAATCTATTAAGTTTTTGTATATATTAATTTTTTATTAAAATTTTTTAATTACTATGATGTATTATAACTTTTTTTTGAGAAGATGAAGTATTATAACTTTCATTTATATCTTTTGCTATTCCCAATTAGTTTATATAGAGATGTTTAATTAGAAGGGGACTGCCTTTCACTATAATTTGTGTATAAAACCAATCTTATTTAAGGTAACGTTGCAAGAACAGAAGCTTCATGGACATTGGCTTCAGAAATAATTTGCTTAACTCTCTTAAGCTTCTATTTTGGTATGGATTGTGTGGGACTAGGTGGGGATTTGACAATGATTCAAGTGCATGTGTTGGATTCAACTCAATGGACTCCTCCGCATCCTATGTGGTTTAAGATCATTGTAGGTCCTCCCGTAGAGTTGCTCTGCAATTCAAAGCATTGTGGAATGTGGACACTTCATTATAGGCTGCATATTATGTTGCTCAGTTTGCTATTGATGTTGGCATCTTTGAAACAAATGTGTTGCCTGATGTTCAAGCTTTGAAGTTCTGTAGTACCAAATTATAGATTAATATACATTTTGTTTCTTCATTGCTTTCTTCCACCCAAATTAATAGTGTTGCATAATGTTAGCAAAGTAGGCTGTTTTTATTAATGATGATTGTAATTGGTTGGAAGATTCGTTTGCTCAGTTTATGCAAGCTGTTATTTCTGATGTACCAACGTAATTTTCATCCTTATAAATTAAATAGTTTTTTTTTTTTTTTAAATACTTGGCAAACACAGTAATCTGAGATCTCAATCAAAAGGATGTAAAGAGTCCAAAATTGCTTGATGACATTATCTGTAATTACACACTTACACTATGTAATCAATTCGGTACAAATTCTGGATTTGGAATTATTCATCATCACTAATTATTTATGGTTTGGAAATTTGGTTAAATTAATGGATAATTTATGCTTCCAAATTTTACTCTTATCCAATAGTCTAAATGCAAAGCAATCACTTGGCTAAACAAGACCACAAATTCATGTGAAATGTTATTTTGTAGTCGTGGGTTTTTGTAGAATTGGACCCTTTTAGGTGGGTAAGCTTTACATAAGGATTTTACATGTTGAATTGGATGGGAAAATGTTTATGTGTGACTGTAGGTTCAGGTGTGTTCATTTTTCTATACAAGATTTAATCACACTCGGATCCATCTATTTCAATAATTGGCAAACACATAAATCTTGAATTGCATTAAATAAAAAGCTTTGAAATTCAAAATAAAAATTAAAAAAAGCCTCTTAACTAAATTTTTTTTGGAATTACTAGCCTTTGAGCACGTGCTTACGTGCGTGCTCAGAGCTCTTAATTTTTTTTTTTTTTTGTAAAGATTAATTTTCATTCATCATAATTCAGGGTTGCTTTATTTTTTAATCACAAAAATTTCTAAGGGTGTGATGAGATTTTTATACAAAAAAATTATTTCACACACATGCATAACACTTATCACACCCTTAAGAATTTTTTGTGATTGAAAAATATAATAACCCCAAATTATGATGAATGAAAATTAATCTTTACAAAAAAATAAAATAAAAATTAAGAGCCTCTAAACATGCACCTGAATGCATGCTCAGAGGCTAGTATCATTAATGACTATTCATAATAAGAGTCAAACATGTGTTGCTTAAGCAAGCATTGACATTAAAAAAATAGCAATCCCCTTAAACAATCATTTTCCATAAACCACGGTCCTATGCCCATCAAATAGCACGTAACATTGCCATGGATTTTACCTTAATCACATAAACCCTCAAAAAACATTGTCATCTCATTACTGCAACAACTCCTCCTACATCATGCACGATAGCATCCAGTGACGGAGTAAGGGATTTAGTTTTGGGGGGAGGGGGGGGGGGAAATCAAAGACAATAATATAAAAACTAAAATTATTAATCGATATTAATAATAAAATTATAAACAAACAGTAATTGTCATACGAAATCTATTAAAATTAAACATTTGTAAAACATCTAATTCATAGTAACTGAAGATCAATTATCAAAGTAAGAGATTAATCTATATACATAAAATTTGGAGATCTAATTTGATTGGTCAAAATAAATTTCAACTTTTCTCTATTTTTCTAATTATTTAAAATTTTGGATTTATGGTAGAAACTCAAATTTTGAAAATATGAAAATGCAAGAGATGTTGGAGAAAAAGTAATGGATTTAATGCTTTGGTACCATACAAGACATTTTATTATTATTATTATTATTATTATTTTGTGTAATTTTAGTTCCACAGGCTGAACTTGAAATGAAAAGAAGGAAATTTGGATAAGTGAAAAAAGAAAAAAGAAAAAAAAGAGTGAATATTGGTCCCGGGTGTAGACAACTTTAACAAGTTTGGTGGCATTTATTTCGTACGAGGCTGATTGTTTGAATTTGAAGTGGGAGGAGTTGTTTTAATAACGCCACAAAATCTCATAATATTTTTCCTAATAAAGTGAGGTAATATTATATGATTGGTTACAATAAAATAATTTATTCAGAGATCCATCTCAATTGAAAAGAATATTGTGAAAATATTGTGAAATTTTGTTGTTTTTCTAGACTTAATCAGTTGAAATATCTGTTTTTTATTATTTATTTCATGTCAGGTACAGTTTGTATAGAGAAAAAGTTTCTTTGTTTTTCCTATTCTATGTCAGGGGCATAACTCAACTTTACATAAGTATATAAAATGGAGTTTTTAAGAGAAGTCAGGGGGGCAGGTGCCCAGCATCCACATTCCACACCACAAACCAACTCATGCTCTGCTCTGAGGCCCTCATTATTGACCTTGTAAACATGCAAATGAGGGGCTCTCTCTATGGCACATGCTCAGCTAGCCTGAACTGAATTTCAACCGAAGCCCATTGGCTCAAAGAAAATTTGTTGCCGAAATCGTCCCATGTTGACAAAGTTCATCAGCTCAAAGACTCCGCTGCCCTATGCACTTCTCATTACAATTCATCAATAGCATCCGTGCCATGAATATTAGAATTTGAACTTCTGGAAAGTTTTTTTTTCTAAAACAACTTATCAAACACCTCCTCGAAACAAAGGATACTGATACAGGAATGGTCCCAATGCATTGAAGTTGCTCCCTCAGACTTCCGAATAACATGGGCATCTACTGTAAAGAACATGGAGATTATCCCACAAGCAAACAGGTTAACTTTGGTAGGTAAAATCCCATGCCTGCCATATAAAATTCTTAACTTTATTAGGGACCATTACAAACCACACTGAAGTAGGACAAAATCTTCAAATTAATTTCTATAATTTGTTATATTTGGTATTTTCATGTAAAAAAAAGTTATTTTAGAGTTAGGTGATTTATTTCTTTGTTTTTAATGTTTTTTGGGTCAAATTTGGTTCCTGTTATGATTAAGTATTACTTAGGAGTTATTTTAGAATATATTTTCTTGTCGGTTAAGTTTTACAAAACCCTTAAATAGGCTTCTAAGTATGTAAACGTTTTTCAGCATTATTGATATTAATAAAAACATGTTTGGTAGATTGTAATAAGTGTTATAATGTAATAGTTATTCCTATAGTTTAGTTATTCTTTAGTTTGGTTATGTTTTTATTACAAGGGATAATCATTCCTTATGAATAGTTATTCTTCAAAATAATGAAAAATTATTCATCTTTAAAAGGTTGTATTAATTATTCCTTAGTAAGTGCAATAATTTCAAAACTTAATATATTTCCAAATAAACAAACTTTCCATATACATCTAACAATTATAAAAATAAAAAATTATAAAAAATAACACATTTCTCTCTTAAATTTAAAAATAACAAATTTTAAGGAGATATAATTGTACGAGTAAGATATTTCCTAAAATAAAAGTTAAGTTTTATTCTAATGTTATAACTCACAACCAAATTAATGAATAGATTTAGTTATTACATTACAATATAATTTATTCCTAATAATAAAGATTACAATTCCAATCGTAATCTCCATTCAGTGTATCAAATGTACCCTAAAAATTTAGACTTTATCTAGTAGATTCCAGAACCCTTTTTTGTTATGGATTTGAGAAACCCTCGTGGATTCGAGATTATTTTTAGAAGTAAACGTGTTTTGTTTCTTATTTTCTAGAAGTAGACGTATTCTACTTCTTGATGCTTCTGCATCTCGCATAAGTTGGTATCAGAGCCTTAACTTATCCTAGTATAGTGACTAACGTATGAGACGGTAGCAATTCTGGTGATAGAAAACTTAGCAAGTATTACGTGAAGTACAGCTACTACTCATAAATATCTTTGCTAGGATGTCGTCGTTGGAGCATGGAAACAATAGGGATAATTGTTGCAGAGACATAACTCACGGGCAACCTATTGGTAAGCAAATTTCATTTAGGCTGTATAAGAGAATTGAAAGTTTTAATGGTTATTTTTATAAAATAGATTTTCTTGATTGGTTACTTGATCTAGAAGATTTATTTGACTATGAGAATATTTGTGATGAGAGAAAAGTTAAACTCTCTTTGTATAAACTTAGAGAGTATGCCTTACGTTGGTGGGAACGAATACAAACAAATAGAATCCAACAAAGTAAAGACAAAATTCGTTTATGATCAAGGATGAAAAAGATGCTTACTATCAAATTTTATCCTTTGGATTGTGATGAACTTCTGTCATATACAAAACAAGATTATTTTTGGCCAAGAAATTCACACTTGAATTATTTTGGAGAACCATATATTCTACCATTAAGAAAAGAATTGTTTGTTGAACAACACATTTTCTTGAAGAAAATATAGAAGTTTATGAGGAAGTTCATGAAGATCTAATTATAAAAGAAGAACCTAAAATCAAGATTGTGGAGGAGATTAATGAAGATCCTATTATAGAGAAAGATCTTGAGGTCGAGATAGTAGTAACCATTAAAGAGGAAATTATAGAGGAAGTTGTCAATGATCTTGATGAAGTCAAGTTAGATGATTGCAACATTCAAGCTCCTATTATTTTGGTGGGAAACACCGAAACAAAGTTTATTGATTTTATTGGGGTGGAAAGATTCGATTTGATCATTGACTCTTATTAAGTGAATATTTTCAATTGCATGAAGTTCAAGGAACAAGAAGTTCAAGTTGCCCAATTGATGACTTTCAAGTTTATTGTGCTTGCATCAATAATTTTAAGGAGATTCAAGCTCTTAGTTGGCTAAACTTTGTAACCAGTGCAAACCTTCTTTGACTTGTCTCCCCTAGAATACAGCAACTTAACAAATGTCGCATGGATAGAACAACTTCTGCACAAAGTGTTCAAGCCCAAAGATCCGCCAGAAAGAACACCATTCTTTGCCAAGAACCTCTCTATTTTTTAGTGTATAAGAATGCTTGCAATTGCTAGATTTTTTGGTGTTTAGCGTTGTTATACTGCAGTTACTTGGATTGGGTCTAAATGAGTCTATTTATAGGCTTAATGGGCCTCATGAAATTATTACTAAATTAATCTAATTAGTTAGGTCCATAATTCTAATGTAATAAGTGTTACAAGATTAATTGCTAGACATAAATCTGATGGGCTGGAGTTATAAAATTAAATGGATGAGATAAGGAGTTTCTAAAGAAATAAATAGGCCCAACAACTAGTTCATTAAGTGGGTAAATGACCCTTCATTTTCCATAATAAAAAAATAAAAAAAATCATTTACTTACCAATGAATAAGAAAACTATTCTAAATGTTTCTACCCAACAAATTGCTACAATACATATCAGCCTATTAATCACCATAATTAAAAAGAATAAAATAGTCTCTCTCCTTTTCAATGTAAGATTAAACATTCCACTAACTCCTTATTTTCCATATTAACTCACACATCTTTACATTTATGTTGTCATATAAATCCATTTTAATTAATTAATATTAAAATGCTCCAACAGGTAAGAATACAAAGAAGATGAAGTATTCAAAGTATCTATTCTCTTGGCATGGAAGATTTTAGATTTCAACTATCAACTCGAGGACGAGCTTGTTTCAAGTGGAGGGGTTGGATGTAGGAAAAAATCTTTAAATTAATTTCTATAATTTGTTATATTTGTTATTTTCATGTAAAAAACGTTATTTTAGGTTTAGGTGATTTATTTCATTATTCTTAAGTGCTTTTAATGTTTTTTAGGTCAAATTTGGTTTCTGTTATGGTTAGGTATTAGTTAGGAGTTATTTTGGAATATATTTTCTTGTCTGTCAAGTTTTACAGAACCCTTAAATAGATCCCTAAGTCTGTAAACGTTTTTCCAGCATTATTGATATTAAAAAAAAAAAATTCAAATTTTGTCTAGTAGATTCCAAAACCCTTTCTTCTCATGAATTCAAGGAATCCTCGTGAATTCAAGGTTATTTTTAGAAATATATGTGTTTTGTTTCTTGTTTTCTAAAAGTATATGTGTTCTGCTTCTTGACGCTTCTGCGTCCCGCATCACACACTTCCATCCAAAGTTTTTGTTTTCTATAGCACAAAGAAGATTCTCCCTAAAAAGTATTGTGCAACTCTTCCATTAAAAGATGGTAAGTACTACTTATAGAATACACGCCTTAGGATGTGATCATTGTCCACAAAATAACATTATTCAGCTACCTAGCACTCAAAGAAATTTCTTTAATAATATCAACCACAGAAGGAAGGAAAATCCCATCAATGGTGTAAACATTCCATTTGTGGCAACTAGTTTCAATGGGATCACTAATTCATGCATGATGCATCAACATAGAGCACACGTTTAGGGGAAATTACTATAAAAATGTTAGGAACATATTGTATGTATTTGGCTAATCTTTTGACAAAATACACTTTACTTGTAATTTGGAAAGTCTAGGATGTGTTTAATACTTTAAGAAACATGTTGTTCAAGTCAAGTATTAAAGTCATGAAGATTGGATCAAGAAACAAGTAAAAAAAAGTTGTTCATTAAAACTCGACAGATACCTCGACAGAAACAGTATCTATTGAGATTTAAGAACGAAGCTTGACAGAAGCTAAATTTGTTGAGATCTATGAAATCAAAATTTCCAGATCTAATTTTTGACCCTAGCTGACATGTATGTGTAGGGTTTCTTTTCTCACAACTCTAGATATATATAAGGCTTATTTTAAAGGCCGTCATACATGTAGAATACGAGGAGAACACATTCAAAAAGTGACCCAGTGCCTTATTTTCTTTGTAAGAAGTTACTGTGTCTTTTGCGCCTTAGAGTTTTGTAACCAAGTATTTCTTGATCTTCATTGTTGATGAAGTGAAGAACTTTGCAGCCAACAAAATCTTCTTCAAGTTGCTGGGAGTTAGTCACGTACTGGGATCCGTGCAAAAGGGTGACATTCATATATTGAAGAGTTTAGAGGTTTTGAAGTGGTAAAAAGTTTATGTTGTAAGTTCATCTACGGAGATTGTAGAGTCTAGGGATAAAAGTTTTATGCTAGATCTGAAACATTTCTTTATTATAGTGAATTGCTTTTCGGAAAGGTTTCCCCTCAAATTTTTTACTGTGAAACTAGTTTTTTTCATTGATTTTCTTGAGTCATCATATCTTGTTTTATTTAGTTTTCCACTGTGTATAATATTGACATGATATTGATGTTTGTTTGTTTTAAAGGTTTATTCATAATAAATCTAATTAACAACTTGGGTTTAAAATTTATTAATTATATCAACCGGGGTCTAAATTTTCCAACAAAAAGTTGTCATTAGTAGGAATCTGTCTATCTATCAATCCCAACTCTATTACTCTTTTAGTCTCTTTCCATAGCACTACATCAAGCATAAGAAGCATATGGGGAAATAGTTACTTAATTCCATGAAAGAATCAAATGAGAAATACTTTGATTTTTGAAGACTTTTTATAACAAGTATTGAGTATCATGGATCAACCTTCATCCTTGCTCTTGCCAAAAAAGCCAAGTTAAACACCTTTAAATCCCATCTCGCCTTCCGTTATTTTTTTATCTACATAGCTTATACCAACTCATCCAGTATGTCTTCCTCATGTGATCAATGTTGTTCCCACCGTAATTTACATGTATTTTAAAGCACACCTTATTTGGACTTTTGAAGCAACACATGTTAGAAATTTACCCAAATACACTTTTTGAAATCACAACATGTAGGATGTTATTGGGAAGAAAACACATACCTCTTTAGATTGATGATGAGTCCTCATGAAAATCCTAAGAAAATCCCTAGATTTGTCAATCAATGGTGGCTGCAAGAGGTAAGGGTGTGCATGTGTGTGAGAGAGGAGAAGAACTACCCTCTGTCCTAACACCCGATAAAGAGAAAGATGGGAGATGGCAAATTAAAGAGCTAATTGCTATCTTATAATAAAGGGTGAAAGTAGGGCTTCCTCTTGTGTTCAAAATATTGGTCCTTCCATTATGAGCCCAAAAACAAAAAGAATAGAGGCCCCGCACATTCAAATACTTAAAATGACAATGCCGGTCCACATAAAATAATGGGTAAATACAACAACACATTCTTTACATAGGAATCGATTGCACTACATCTTTATCAAAATCTCACTAGATTGAGACAAAAGTTTCTTCTTGCAACCTTAAAGCTACTTCCATAATCTTGATTTGATCTTAGAAAAAAAGCTTGTCCTCAGGATCATCCAATCAAAAGATGTAGGCACCAACATTTCTTAAATTGAACATTGTAAGAGGCTCCCAAAGCTACAGTGATATATTCCTTAGCCCTTTATGAAGCATTCTAATTAAAATACAGAGTGTTTTTATTATTATTATTATTATTCAATTTTTGATCTAGAGCTTCCTCATGAATCTTCAATGTTATTATTCTTATAAATAACTCTTTAGTCTTTCACGGCAAGGCCAACCCACAGCTCTTCCTATCATAGGGATACATGAAAACTTACTAAACCCCAGGATGCGAATGGGCTCTTCTACTCTATTTGTGCTTGCTTGTCAAAAGCTTCTTTAAAGTTTCTGTATATCTAAAAGACTATTTAGTATTTACGTAGAGGTCTTGTTAACTCTACTTGTATTAGATTTGGTTGTGCAGAAACACGAACAATCAATTTGTGTGCAGAGAATATCCCAATAAGGAGAGCAATACTGATCACCAAGATTCTTTTTCTGGCAAGAAATTTGATTAACACCGATTAAGGGATCCATTGAGGCAAACGTCAAGAGGAGAGAATGCAAGGAGCTCCCTAGGCCGGCATGTGAGAACCGCGAAGAGAATTTCGACCACAACGCACAGTGCTAACCAAGCTTTTAGAAAAAAAATAAAATAAAATAAAATAAAAATAATAATAAAAATAGCTCGTATACGTTTGACATTTACTTATTTAACTTTTTGCTGATTGCTTTTTGAGATTTGACCACATCCAAGTTAGAGAAACCCATGATCTAAGTATAGGCATGCACATGGAGCGATGCTTGCAAAAATGGACCCAAATTACACTTAAGCTTAGTATGCATTTGACATCAGTTTATTTGTCTTTTTTTACTAAAAATAAGTTAAAGTATACTTTTAAAAAAAAAAGTTTTAGAAAAACTGTACATAAAACGAAGCTAAATGCTAAACAAAAACAGTATTAGACACAAACGACTTCAATTTTAGTAAAATTGTGCTAACATATCAAGGGAAAACATAAAATATCACCCCCATGTCTACTTGATGGATATATATTGGATAAAGTATAAAAAAAAAAATGATTATAACTTTATTCAATATCTTTTTATTAAATATAGATAGATGAATATTTTCTCATTATATTTTCGCTACAAAACTATAAAAAGTAGCAATTCTCTAATCTCAAGTCTTAATATATTTGTGGGTTTCAGTTAATTTAACTGGTAAAATTTATGATAGTTAAATAAAAGATTTGATGTTTAATTATCATCTACATCAAAAAACTAATTGATATCTTAATCTGATAACAAGAAGAATTAAAAAAACACTGCAAGTCTTTCCAAAAAAAAAAAAAAAGTCTCAACACGGATTTCTAGGGCAAGATGACATTAGTCACATTACTGCAGTCATGACGTAGGTCCCAAATTTTCCAGTCCAACGGTCCCACCCTCTTCATTTCTCAAACACTAGTGTGAGACACACCGAATCAAATCATACAACTTCAAAAAACAAAATAAAAGCTTGCAAGACCAACCAGCCCCTCTCTCTCTCTTTCTCTTTCTTTTAGCAATTTGCAAATACAATATGAAGTAGAATAGTACTTTTCTTGTATCTACAGTAAACTGTAAACGTGAAAGGTTTAAAATCCTCAGATTCCCGAAAATCCCTATCAAAAGCAAACCCCACCACCATTTCTCAATCTCATCTTTCTCACGTCTTCTCCATCAAAAATAAAACCCTTTTGGTAATTCTATAAACCCAAAAAACCACACACCAAAACTAATATCTACTTTAAACCAAAAAAAAAAAAACACGTAAAAAATTGTATAACATAAGACCAGAAAGTTCGAGGTTTTAGGTTCAGATCTTGTTTGAATTTTTTTTTTTTTTTTGGGTTTGTAAAATTTAAGGTAAATAACTGAAGGGTTTTTATTCGGAGAAGACTTAAGGGTTTAGGTGGCGATGTCTGCCGGGGTTTGCGGAAAACGGGTCGGGTTCGAAGAAATTTTCGGACCTTCGTCTCCGACGTCGTGCCCTTCTGCTAAGAGACCCAGGTCGTCCAGTTTCGGATCCGGATCCGATGACTCTGTATCTGTTTTGCTCCAAATGTTCCCCGACTTGGATCCACAGGTGCGTTTCAAATTTTTCAATGACTTAGTTGATACTAATTTATTTCATATTACTTTGTCATTTCTTTTCCTACAATCAAATTCCCAGCTAGAATTTTGTAAATAAATAACTGAGCGTTGAAAAGTTTTTTTTTTTTTTTTTATTTTATATGGGTCGTATTTTTTATTATTTTTAATCCATTCAAGTATGCGGATTTCTTGACAATGTAAATTTTTTTTTGTGTGCATAATTATGGGTTCATAATGTTTGGTGTGTACTTAACTATGTTTAGTTAGCAATTGTTAGTTATGTCGTTACCAGTTTATCCATTTCATGTATTTCTAGATTCTAGTTATCCACAAGAAAGAAAGAAACTCTGATGTTACAAGAGATAAACATTGCTTTGTTTGTAAAATGTCTTTAACGTTCAGAATTATTGGTCTGATTATTTTTGTTTTTGTTAGTTGGTGGAAAGAGTTTGTAGGAATCACAATAATAAGATTGAAGATGCTGTTGTGAGTCTACGAGCAATTTCTTTTGCTGATGTTAATGCAAGAAATAGATCACAAAGCTCTGATTGCACGAATATTGCAAATTGTGGTGATGTTCCTTGTCAAAGCTCTGCGACATGTAAGTTGCTGGTTATGCTTCTCTTAATTAGTTATTCTAGTTATAAGATGTTTAATGTCCGGAATGTATCTGCGTTGGGCTTAGACTGTTTTTCTTTCTTTTGGATTTGTATTAACCAGGCAGTCAAATGCCGGAGCAGAGAGTTGAAGATGTAAAGGACATGAGAACAACTGTTGACTATGGAAATACAATGGATGGGTCTAAGTGGGTCGATTTGTTTGTGCATGAAATGATGAATGCGACAGACATTGATGATGCTAGGGGGCGTGCTACAAGGATTCTGGAGGCTTTTGAACAAAGTATAACTGCCCCATCAAGGGCGTCAGAGGAGGTAATTAAGAACTTTTCTTATTCATTCTTGTCTTAGCGGGAATGCCAAATTAGAATGCCACCCAACTCCCCTGATGTTTAATATACATATGTTTCCATCCTTGCTATTGTCTCTATGGAGCAGCTGGAGCATGCGTCTCTAAAGGAGCATCTGCAGAGCTTGTTAAATGATAATCAGATTTTAAAGAGAGCGGTTGCCATCCAGCATGAACGCAATTTGGAGCAAGAAGAGAGGATAAAGGGGGTTGAACAGCTAAAACATCTGTTAAGCCAATATCAAGAACAAATTCGAAGTTTAGAGGTAACCTTTGGACTTGTTCTTCTTTCTGCAACATTTTGGTTAGTTCATCTTGAGCATTAATCATATAGAATTAAGTATGAAGATCTTTGACTTCTAGGCAGGCAATCAACCTACGTTTTGTTTTTGGTATCCTCCTTACACGTGTAATGTCAAAGCAGTATTCTACTTCTATTCCTTTTAGTTTAAATAACTTTCTAGCATGTAATTTTGTTTGCTTGGGTCACGACTATGGAAATATAATCAGAAGGTTCCAAAACTGGACCAATTTGGCTTAGTATCACTGTCAAGTCTTGTTTCATGATTGACAACTGTGAGATTTTGGTACAAATAGGGTGTTGGAAGGTCTTTATCATCTGTTTTGGCTTGACTGTAACTTCTTGTTTTGATACAGCTCACAAACTACAGCTTGAAGCTCCATCTGCAGAGGGCACAAGAAAGTAGCTCAATTCCTGGGCGATTTCATCCTGACCTATATTAAGGTTCTTTGGTGTTCCATCACTTAATGTAATGTTTCCTAGTACGTGATTTAGATTATCTATTTATATCACACAGGGGTAATGACGATTGTTAAGATGTACACAGTATTGTACTGAGTTTAACCATTACCTGAATCCAAGCCAAGTACACTTTGGCAGTTTGTGTGGAAGTTGCAGTATAGCCAATTGTTTCTTATAATGCAAGTGTTTTGCCTTTTCGAAAAGGAAAAGTTCTCTTTACAATTTCCATTGCAATTTTTGGTTCATAGCTCATTTTAGTTGTTGCCTGTACTGATGTTGTTGTTGGGGGGCAATGAGCCATAGCTCAAATAGCACTTCTTCTCATGTGTGAGAAGGGTAAAGTCGTTGGTTCAAAAAGAAAACCATGTGAATGCCTTTGCATGCATCTTTATATGAGTCTTGAAGTTGGCCTAAGCCCGTCTAGCGCCATTCATGGATGGATTGTGTAATTTCTTTTCTTTAAAATGGATAACCCATATTTGGTATGAGATTTGGGCCACAACATTTTTTCCCCTTAATAGAAAAGACTCTGAGTGGGGTTGTAAATGAATAGTCAAGATTGGCTTGAGAAAAACCTTGTTTATGTTTGTTCACATAGCAAATAAGCCAAATTTGAGTTTGGGTTTAGACTTGATTATTAAACAAACTATACATCAACAATAATGTGTTTATTTATAATATAAATAATCCATTTCATGGTAGATGAAATCACAAGGATGATGAATCTAATTTTTATAAGTTCATGAACGAAAATTATTTTTTCTAATTTTGATAAGTAGATGAAATTACATAGGAATTCAGCTACTTTCCTGAACTACAGAATCTTTTTTTTTTTTTTTTTAAATATATCTAATTAACTCAAATAATTTAATATCAACTTGGGTCAAATGCACCATTCTTCCCTTAATTATGAGGAACCATATTCACAAAAAATTAAAAAATACACTTTAATCCCTGCCCCCCCCCCCCCAACAAATGCAAATCACCTTTTACCATTAGACTTTTTGTTAAATTATTATTTTTTTTTTTAACGCCAAATTGGATTTTCCCAGAAGTTTACACACAAACCAAAAAGACTAAACAAACTTAAACTAGCCAAACCAAACAAATATCAAAATTGAAAGAGAGAATGGCTTTGTGAAAGTGAAAAAAATGGAAATCTTTTTGACAAAATGGAAAAAATTTTGAGATTGAGGAGACCCACAACCAAGGACCCAAAGATGGTGAATTTGTTCGTAATGACAATGTGATGGGATGAGGCTAGTGCTTTGAATAGTAGAGATGCCACCGTTTTGGGAGCATTGGTTGGCAACAAAGATGAGATTAATGAGATAGTCACTGTCTCTCAGCTCATAGTGCCATGTAACTCAATATAAATGTTTCAAAATGAATGATGTGTTTTGGTTATGTGGTATATTACAGGTAGATTAATTTTTTTTCTATAAAGTGGAATTATATTGCCAAAATTTCAAAAAAGTTAAAATATTGCTCAAATTAAAATTTATGACCATAAGTATTTAGGAATGTAAAATAAGTCTCTTATATATATATATATATATATATATATTTAATGATCATTTTTAATAAAAGTTATATATTTAATGATCATTTTTAATAAAAGTTGTCTTGCATGCTGTATTTGTCCTATATAACTCAATGTAAGTATTTCATTTAAATGAAGTGCTTTTGTCATGCTGTACAATATATTGTACATAAAGGTTATTAGCACGGATTGTTCTAAGTGGAACTCTACAAATAAATGTTTCAAGAAATCTAAAATATTATTCCAATTAAAATTCAATTTCCAAAAGTTTTGTGGAATTAAAAGCAAATTATTTATTTATTTTAAATTATTTACTATAATTTTTGTCGGTTTTTTGCGGTTACCCAAAGACTTTTGTCACGCAACTTTACTGTAATTTTCTCACAATGTATTTTATTGTTTTAATTTTAATTATATTATTTTTACAAATAATAATAATAATAAAAAATCCATGGATTGAAAGATGTTCTTCTGTTTACGTATAAGTTTTGCTTACGATGTTCTTCTGTTTACGTAAAGTTGAGAAAGGGACCTCAAGCTAACATTTAGCAAGGACTTCTATTTTAAGACGATGAGTATATTTTCGATGCCCATGCTTAAGGATATTCGGTTACCCCCTGACCAAGTACCCTAAAACTAAACTGTGACGTAGCGGTTAGTTCCCAATTCACCTTCTTGTTGTTGATCTTCAAAGACTCGAAAGGACAACTGGACAAGTAATCTTGGCAATAACAAAAATGGAAACTAACACTTCCCTTAGCCATAACTAAGCTCTGCTATGGGATGAGCTCTTTCCTTTACTCTTGCACCCTTTGTAACGATTGTAAAATTGTCTAGTCATTCTTTTGCGAGTTTTATTTTTTTTTTTTTTTTGGGTCAAGAAGAAAGTAAACTTAATGGGTTGCCCATGCTCTAGTCAAGTTTACTACTCACCAAAATCTTTCCTTTTATTTTTATTGTTCTTCTCTCCTTCTTGTCAAAGAGACTTGGTTGAGAGATGTTCTTGTTTATTCTGTTTAATGAAATATTTCCATTTTTCCCAAAAAAGGTAAAAAGAAAAAGAAAAGGAGACAGGTGTACAGTGTACACCATGATTATACTAGAAGTTATACAGTACTTTATAGTACAAGGAGATGTGAATTTGACACACAAACCTTTCATTTTCTGATGATCACTATAAGTTATTTAAACCCCTTAAGAGCATTCTCATCAAAGATGGTATAAATGCTAAATGCTATTTTTAACACCTGAAACCACAAAAAAACACATTACATCAAGAGTGGTATATGTAAAATTTTTAACAACTTAGCTACAATAGACGGTCAAAGATGACAGCCTACTGTAGCTCAAATCTTATAAAAAATAATAATATTTTATTAACCTTTCCTTTAAAATATCATTTCTCTCTCTCACACTATTTTCTCTCTTTTCTTCTAGAACTTGACTTCTCTCTTTTCTTCTTTGGTTCATTGGACTCTCTCTTCGTTCCTCTCTCATCTCTCTCTCCCTCGTCGTCTCGTTCTAGTTCCGAGATGGGCATTGTCTCATCGTTTTGGTTTCGAGATGGATCTCGTCTTGTTTTGTCTCTCTCTCTCTCTCTCTCTCTCTGCCAAATCTTTCATCTTTCCCGATCTGCCACCGTGGGTATGTGATTTGTGGTGTTTGTGGGTTGTGGGTTTGGTGGGTTGTGGTGGAGGTTGTGGGTTGTGGTGGAGGTTGTGGGTTGTGGTGAGTTGTGGTGGAGGTTGTGGTTTGTTTTGTGGGTGTGGGCGTGGGTTGATCGGGTCTAGGTCGTAGAATCGGGTTTGGGATGTGGTTGCGGTGTTTGTGGGTTGTGGGTTTGGTGGGTTGTGGGTTTGGTGGGTTGTGGTGGAGGTTGTGGGTTTAGTGGGTTGTGGTGGAGGTTGTGGGTTGTGGTGGAGGTTGTGGTTTGTTTTGTGGGTGTGGGCGTGGGTTGATCGGGTCTAGGTCGTAGAATCGGGTTTGGGATGTGGTTGCGGTGGATCTGGTTGGTGGTTGGTGGCGGTGATGGTAGGTGGATGTGGTGGTTGTGGTATGGGTGGGTGGATGTAGTGGCCGGCGTTCTGAGAATAGTTGGGTTGAGAGAGAGAGAGAAAGAGAGAGTAAAAAATAATAAAGAATGAATATTTAAATGAAGTGTTAAAAAAAATAGAAGTTTTGATGTAAAAAATATTGTAAAGTGATGTGTTATATGTTATAAAGTTGATTTTTTAGATGCTAAATGCTAAAATTTTTAAGATGTTTGATGGAATACTCTAATACATTTTACTTCCACCCAAGTTGGCATATCAAGCCTCTTGTACAAGACATCCGCTGCATGGCTCGTGCCCTTCCTGCATGCACTTTTAGTTGGGTGCGTTGCTTTACGAAATGTCAAGCTCATGTATTAGGCCAATGGGCATGTATTTCCTCTTTTGAAGGTTTTATGCACCCTCGGGCCCCACGCTAGTCTATTCAAAAAGGCTCTGAGGAGTGACTGCCTTTTATCGTCTTTATAATGTTTTTTTCCTACCCTCTTCTCCTTCTTCTTTTTAATGATAAGACAGATAAGGTAGAATTTGAACATATGACGTTCCCTTTATGGTGATTGATCTTTATTATTACTAAGAAACTAGTTGATTTTTGGTATAGACAGAGTTTGAATCTTAAATCTCTTATTTGACAATAAGAGACTTTACTAATTGATATTAAAAGATAGAAAAAGAAGTAGGTTTAAAATATAATTTTCCCAAGTATTTTTTACAGAGTTAAAGATTGTATAGTAATCCATACATATGAGTGTGTAATGACTAATGACATGGTATGCATAGAAATATAAAAAATCTTAATGGCGGGTCATCAACCACTCCGCCAATGGAAGCACTTGTTTACACTTTTCCACCCACAAATGTCCTAAGCCAAAACCAGATATCATAAACAGCAAATTCACCTTTCAAATGCTGGTATACCTCCCGATCTAATAACTGGTTTAATTGACTATCAGCCAATATGTTTGTTTGTTTCTGGATATGCTGACTGTCCTGGAGGAGTTCTTGGTCTAGCGTATTCAGCAAAAATTACCCATCCATCGAGAAACTGCAACACCGCAAAATGATAAGCATTGAGTAAGCTATTTCGTAACGATTAAGAAATTGAGTAAAACTGCAGCAACAAACCAAAGGCCAAACACGTAGTTTGGTCCTCTACTGTTTGGCAAAATGACATGGTTTAGTGCAAGGGACCACATGCATATTGGGGTTTTGCCAAAGTCGTCCAACAAATTCCATACAAAGCTTATTAGTGACTCAAATCTGTGATGTCATCAGGACTCCTAAAGGAAAACTCCAAATCTCATTTAATTGTTATTTTTAATACAGTTATAAGAAGAAAAAAAATGAAGTTAAAACCTAGGCTTTAATAACTTTAAAGTCCGCTGATATTTAGCATTGACAATCCTAGGAGAATTTTTTTTTTTTTTTTTTTAATCCTTCCAACTTCAAAACTACTAATTTTTTTGATAATTGAATAATAGGGAAGAGGGGATTTGAATCCTATATGTTTTTATTGAAAATACCAAGAGGTACCAGTTGAGCTGTGAGGGCCTCGGCAATGGTCAAATAAACAAACAATGGTCAGTACATAAATGGTTTCACCATTCCATTCAAAATGGTTCACACTATGGTAACATTTTATCTTTTTGCAGTATGTAAAATTGACAGAAATTTCAAGGTAGACAGACCTGTGCATCCATCCCTTTCATTCCTTTCTCTGCATCTTCTAAGGTGGCATAATTCACAAACCCAAATCCCTTTGAGTATCCTGAAGCACGGTCTGTCACCACCCTTGCTGAAACATAGGCCCAAAAAAAGAAAGGTTATCAATGGCATAGCCAAATATTCTCCACAAAGGGCCAAGATCAAATATCACAAGGGCTATGATCTAACCCAACACAAGATTTAAAACACAAGATAAGAATGTAACAGAATTCTTCTTTTTTCCCTAAACACAAAAATTTTTGGGGTCTTGATGAACACACCCTCAACAACATTTTTGTAGGGGAAGGAAGTGCTATTTGAGCTAAAGGTCATCAGCTAAGTTATCTTTTGTTAAATCATAACACATGATGAGACTCAATTAACTAGGCCATTGGTCCATTTACTTGAAAACCCTTCTTGGAATTACATACTTGGCAATTTACATGCTACATATGAGAAAATATTTGAGATACAGAAAAGAATTGTTCCAATCAAAACACATGCCAAAATAATGAATGCACAAAACGAAAGTGAAACTGTGAAAGATTCTTCAATGTGACAAATTTCAGATCATGATATAAACTGAGCATCAAAGGGTTCCATGAACACCAAAATATCTTCACATTGCTAAAATCTTTAAAGCATGTTCTACAAAGTTGCACACATTTGTGTGTGTGTGTGTGTGTGTGTAGAGAGAGAGAGAGAGAGAAAGAGGGAATGAAAGGTAACACCATTTAAGAAATATAATATTACCATGAACAACTTCACCAAATTTAGAGAATGCTTCTTGAAGTTTCTCTGACGTTGTTCTCTTGTTAAGCCCTGCAAGCAAAAGTGTTCATAGATTCCAAAAGACCATACACATGCATATAACATTAAAGCAACTCCAGCACCGCAAGGAAATCTCCTGCTAATACTAGTAGCTACCAGGACACCAAAAAAAATTGGCGGAACCCCGAAGATTACAAATTGGTGGACTCCGACTTGAGTAACAATAATTGAATTAGAATAAGACAATAAGGAGAAATGTGTGTCAGTTTTAACTTAAAGAGAATAGACATCAAGCAGGGAACCTCTTTTCGAAACCGCCAATTACTTAACTGACCAACCTGTTGGAGAGCATAATTACAGGGACAATATTTCTTCGTTCACTTATTTTGCCCAATTTCTGTATGATAGTTTCATAGTGAAGGGTGGGAAGCTCTTGTTTTGGTGAAAAAATTATTATTTCTTTGCACCTAGATTTTCCTCACTAAGAAAATTAACCATCTTTAATTATTTAAAAATTCCAAAAACCATTCTAAATCAAAATCTTGAAACAAAATATTGACCCTCATGAAGAAGAAAACCCCAGAAATATAAACCATAAAGAAATGAACTTGGCATGCTAAAAATCTCTCAAGTATAGAGATAAAAATAAAAAATAATTCATGGGTGTTAATCAAATGGCGATAATTGAGTGTGATTGTAATTTAGATGGAGCAAGTATTACCAGAGACAAAAAGGGTCGTTGAGGGAGGCGAGGCTGAGGCTGAGGCTGAGGCTGAAGCAGAAGCAGAGGCAGAGGCAGAAGCAATGGCTGCAGAGGAGGATTGTGAAGTAAATATTGAAGTAGATAGAAAGCGTTTCACGAGTCCGGGTCTCAGCGACATTTCTAGTCGGCTTTCTGTATCAGATTGTAGAGCAATTGAGCAAAGAAAGCAGCTGTGTGGTGTAGTGTGATGGGAAAGGAAAAGAGTAAGAACCAAAACCCTAAACCCTCTCTCTTCTATTTTCACTTTTATATTATTTATATTTAATGGCTAAATATTCTTCCACTCTTTTATCTTCACTGTTTCACATGTTCGCAACTTCGCATTTTAAAAATGTCCACGATTTAAATAAATGTGAAAAAAGAGATTTTATTATTATTTTTTTTTGGAAATGTGAAATAATGAATGCATAGAATTAAATCGCTTAGGTTGGGTTTGGTCCAATTCAAAATACAGTTTTTTAGTGAAAATTTATTAATAAAAGTATGCTAAAATATATTTGTATCTTGAAATTTTTTGAAAAAGCAAGAAAATGCGAGAAAATGGTAAGATTTTAAAAAATCTATATATATATATATATATATCTAAAAGTTGAAGCATGAAATTTATTATTACTACGTTTTTGTTGAGATACATCATCAATCACATCATCCACTTACTTCCACCTCTCTCTCTCTCTCCTTTTATTAATTTTCTTAGCTTATTATTACATATTCTCAAACTTTTTCCCCTCCCTTTTACCCTTTCATCTTCCCACTATTAACTACCATAATATCTTTCTTTCTCTATCCTTCTTCCTTTATTTTTTACTTTTCTTATTCTCATCTTCTTATTATAAATTTCCAATTCTCTCTCACCTTCTGGGCATGGTTTTATCACACACAAAATGTTATTTCTCTCTCTTTCTCTAATTTTTTTTTTTTTTTCATTTTTTGGTGGTCTTGTTTTCCTATTACATGACTCCTATGGATTTGTTGCTAGAGAAATCATAGTCCACTCCCAATCCTTTGTGATCATGGTTCAGTGTATCAAAAGTTTTTTTTTTTCATATTTATCATTAATATTTGTTTGTAGCTCATTTGCATCAAGCCACATCATAGAATTCATGTTTGTGATTTCAGCCAATCTGATGTAGATATGGGAGTAAGGAATAAATATACCACTAATGCTTGGGAAGCCTAAGTATACCATTGTTAATTGTCAATTACAATTGTTGTTTATGTTATCATTGTTATGTGTTGAATTGAAGTAATGAACCTATATACTTGGCCTAAATTGAACATGACCATGCCAAATTTTGAGATGCATATCCTTTAGAGTTATCAAATATGCCTAGACCATATGAGTTTCTAATTTTTTTTTCTTTGGTTGAGATTATGAGTTCCTTTCCAAAGTATTATTGATAATTGTGAATTGAAAAGTTTCAAAATTATTTTCCTTCTTTTTTTTATATACATTTTTAAATTTTTTACATCCTATAATGTGGTTGATGTGGTATGGCTAGCCTCATATTACACTATAAAGAAATGCAAGTGTATTTTCAGTTAATGAATAATTCACGTTCTGTTGTAGGTTATTGAATAATCAATCTCATATTATCAACATAAGCTATTTTCAAAGCTTACTTTAAGTTGATGAATTTTTATGTTTTTTAAAACTTCACTTTAGATTGATGTGATTTAGTTTTGTATTTTTACGATGGTATTTTTTTCTTTGATTTAATAGATATCATCTTATTACATTATAAAGATAGTATATAAGAATACATCATTATTATATTATATAGCATGATTTGAATAATTTAATGTTTATTCCTATATCTTATATTTTTACTCTTTTTGTTCCTATCTTATTTTTTTTATAAATTTCTCTCTCTCTCTCTCAATTTTTTATTCTTTTTTGCAACTCTACTTTAGGTTGACGAATCATTGTATTTTTTAAAACTTTATTTTATGAATACATTTTACTGTTATATTTTTGAGTTTTCTATATTATAAGTAATATCTCTCTCTCTCTCTCTCTCTCTCTCTCTCTCTCTTATTGTAGGGTCACAATTTGCAGCCCAAGCCCAAAACTTATGGAGTCTTGGCCCAATGAGCCCAATACAATAAATTTGTAGAGAATGGGTCAAAGAATTAGGTCCTAATGAGTTGGACAACGGCTACTATTGAATTGCATGACGACCAAACACAAATAAAGGATGCTGATATTAATGGACTTTCAGTCTGAGGAGGTCAAACCTGTATATAATGATCACTCTTGAATATCAGAATGATTTAGATTGCTATAATATTTTCTCTTTCTATTTTCCGATCCCCTTTCTCATGGAGGGTTTCTCACATTATATAGCTCCTTTTGGGTCATCTTAATTCTACACTTATTGATCATCTGAGTCCCTATTTGAGTGCCCGTCCCATCAGACACCCCTTTTAGCCTTCTGTGAGTTGTGGTAGCCAATGCAGCACTGTTTAGAGGTATTCTCCACATAAATGCGGCCAGAAAAGTAGCTGCAATGCATTTAATGCTGTGTCAGTAGTTTTTCCTTAAATATTTTTAAGTTTACTTATTTCTCGTATGTTCATGAGGCACATTCCTATCGTTGGAGCCTTTTGGAGGGTCACTCTAATTGCTAGAGTACACACTTAGGCTACATTTGTCGTATCTAAGGAGGGATTCTTCCTCGGATCATCTTCCATTCATTCCCTACTTATGAGACTTTAACTGGGAGTCCCTAATAACTATTTGCTCCTCCTCGGACTTGTCAATGTCCCGGATAAAACCCAAAGCCCAATATATGATCTTGAGCCCTTACCCCTACACTTATAGTTTTGGTTTAATTTTTGTTTGAGTTACTTAGTTATTTTGTAAATGGGAATTTGAATTTATTTATTAAAAAAAAAAAGACTTGACTATGCATTTAAATGTGTCTATCAATTATTTGAGTAACATTAAGTCCAATTTTGTTATGATTTTTTATTATCATAATAATCTTCTTTAAGAGAACGAGGAATTTGAATGATTTATTTAAAACTTAAAAAGTTTAATTGCAAAAAAAAAGAAAAGAAATAAAATTTCAAATAATATGGACCACCTTATAAAGGAATAATATCAATCAAACGCAACCCAAAATAATAGAATAATATATTGGTAGAGTTAGAAAGATGAAATGATTTTAGAAATTGTTTAATTTTTAGGGAGAACAAAATTATCTTCAACAAAATTTAGAAAACAAATTATATTTTATACCACAATTATAAAATAATTATTGTAAGGACACGATTCCTGCGCGGCCCAGTGACATTTTTGGGTTCACGCGGGAGAGATCCCTCACAATACAATTTGTAGAGAGTGGGCTTGAAAAGCTTGGGCTTGGTCATGGGGCGATGGTCCGGTCTGGATTTCAGAAAGGTCCCTGTGGAAAATGGACTGGGCCTAAACGTTTAAAGCCCCACCATGTTGCAACTTCTGAGATTGGGCTCCTTGGACTTGATCCGAGGACCCTTGTGGTCCTTTCCGGCTGTCCAACGGAGGACTTTCTCAGTTCTGTGCATGGATCGTTCCGGCGATCTTATTCATGAAGTCTCTCTTTTTCCTTCTTTTTCCCCCCTTCTCCCTTACTAGATTCACTTACTTCTCCTTTTATACTAGCGTGCATTCGATGTCCTTCGTCCACGTGTAGGGTCAGTCTTTACAAATACTGACATTGGTCCCATCAGTCTAATCCCGGAATTGTTGGGGATGACTTGATAAAGCTGCAGAGTACGGTTCTGTCAGGCATTGGGCCTTATCCAGAAGGGTATTTAGGGTAATCGCCCCAAGGTATTTTGGATTTCCTTACGAATTTATCCCTTTATTCTGGGGGGATTATGGGCCTGCCGAGGACTAGACTGTCCTCGGCTGCCTCCCAAAACTGGTCTGTGCTCTGCGTCATGGAGCTTGGGCCACAGTTCTCCTCGGATTGGGCCCTCGGACTCTCTAAGGGCGAATGGGCCTGGTCCACGAATTGTTGGGCCCCACAATTATCTATTCCCACGCATCGCGTAGGTCTGTAACTAGTTGTATATAAAAGCTAAAAGGTAAAAGTTGAATTTATAAGCTGATACAAAGCAAACACTTAGTTGGATTTGACTCCTCTTCTTCTCCGTACTAGAAGATTATAGTAATATTACATACACAAAAAATTTGACAATATTATTCATAT
The DNA here is from genome assembly GCF_001633185.2 of Quercus lobata. Lineage (NCBI taxonomy): Eukaryota > Viridiplantae > Streptophyta > Magnoliopsida > Fagales > Fagaceae > Quercus > Quercus lobata. The sequence continues at coordinate 31,127,171 of NC_044910.1, read as the reverse complement.
CAATTGAGTTAGCAAGTATCTCTCAAAAAGAAAAAGAAAAAAAAAGTTTGCAAGTTTTTATAGGTTTTCGTCTTGGCTCACTACTAACAACCTGACGTCATTTGTTTTTTACCTACCATTAACAATATACCACATCATCAAATATTTTTTTTTATCAATCTTAGAAGATTAAGATCTCTAATTAAAAAAAAAAAAAGAAAAAAGAAAAAAAGAGCTTGTTTGAGTTATGTAATATGGAAACTACCTGAGCCATATGGTCACTTGATTAAGGAAACATTTGTCTTAAATTATGTAAATAAATTATCAAAAATAAGTAAAATTGAGTTTACTTTATAGAAAGGGGAATGTACTGACTAGGTTGATTTGATGGTCTCATATGATAGATTTTATTTTATTTTTTTAAATTAACAAAAAAGAGACTCACTTTTGTGATTATTGACCTTATTTACTTAAACCCGTTATTGATGGCAGGGGCACCCTTGGGCACATCAAGTCTATCCGCATTGTGACACAGTATTTCCACGAAGCCCACGACTCGAACTCAACAACTCCTAAACTTGCATATATGACCAAGTCTAAAACTCCTATCAATGTGCCACGCCCCACGAGATAGATCTTGCTCTAACGTTACACAATCCTTTTAAGTTTATGAATAAAAATCTTAATTTTTTTTCCCACCAAATATATAGTACTAGGATTTGATGAAGTAGGCATCTCCCTGTTATTACCAAAGACACTGACAATTCCTATCCAAAAAAAAAAAAAGAATAGTGACACTTGGCGAGCTTCCTTCATTTTTTCATCTTCTCTAGCAGCACGCTGCTTGCGTTCTTCTCTCATGGCTTCCACTGCTGGACTGGACCAAACCGACGACGCTTCAGCATTATCTTACTTCCAGAAAACAGTTAAGTGTTTTCTATTTTCTCACAACAAAAACCCCCCTCATTCTTGGCTACACTACTATTTCTCTACTTTCTAACCAAAAACAAATATGCTTTTTTTTTTTCTTTGTTTTCAAAAGGTATGTTTGCACGATTGGTGGTTAGTTAAGTCCGATAGAGAATTCGAAGGGAAGCGACTAGCCGTTGCAGGCTCTACTGCCAGAGAGTAAGATCTCTCTCTCTCTCTCTCTCTCTCTCTCTCTTTGGTGTTAGGGTTTTGTTTTTGATTTGCAGATTTTCAAGAATCTATATTTTTTGTTTTGATAATCTCCCTGTATTGGTTGTAGAAAATAGATAGAAAAAACTATAAATTTTGAATTGATAGAAAATAAATTTTCATGGGTTTTGGGTTAATTTTAGTTAGTCTTCTACATTGTGCGGGACTGTCAAATATCTGTAAATCTGAGTGGATTTTTATTTGTTTATTTATTTTAGTTTTGGTACTTTTAAGGAGTAATTTGCTTTTGTTTTTGTTTTTGTTTTTGTTTTGGGTTTCAGGAAACAGGCAGTGCGACTGTTTTCCTCTGCGCCGATAGTGAAAAGATATGATTTTAGTACTATGGAGACAGCTGATGGAATATGCGTTGTTATTAAAGGGTTCATTAACAAGCCGCGCACTCAAGAGAACGGGTTTCCTTCCATGGTATTGTAATTCTTTTCTTTTTATGTTCTGTGCTTTGTGTGTGTGTGTGTGTGGTGGTGTGGGGGAGGGGTTTATGGTTTGGGGGAAATGACTATCAAGTTGTTGCGGCCTTTAAGTATGTATTTGTTGAATATCATGGCAACTAGCAATGGCAGTTTCTGATGATGTTGGTAGTGGTGGTTGGAATTGTTGGGGAAAAAAAAAAAAAAAACTAATGAGTTGGTGTGGTTGTCAGCTAGAGGTTTTAAGACCAATGAATACCACACCAACTGCCTCCCCATCCCATCGCCCTCTATCCTCTTCCCCACTGTTGCCTCCTATCCTTTATCCTCATCTGCTGCCCCTCTACTCATTTAGATTGGTCTCCAAAAAACCCCCACTGCCTAAGCTTGGTGCTGTTTTGGTCAAGAAAACCATTAGCGATTAAATCCAGTTTCTTGGCAGTGGCATTGTAAAAGCATCCATTTTTCTCATCATTTGCCCACCAATGACACTAACTAGCTGCATTGATGGTAAAGTGCTGACTGAAACTTGACTTTCTGACATCTATGGTGTGGCGTTGGTTTGATTTCTTGCAATAAAGACCAAGTTGTTGCTGCAAAAAAGCCCCTCCCAAAACAGCTGCACTGACTGATGAACACCCCTCTCAAGGAATTGAATTTAGCGAAATTGAACTTTCTATTTTTAAATGAACTCTGAGAATACTGTAGCTATGCTTGAGAGCTGATTGAACTGGCATTGACATAAGATCAAGTCATAGCTGTGCTTGTACGTGTAACAAAGCCCAAACAAGGCTTGTTATTGACTGAAGGCATTTCAACCAGTGTAGAGTTGCACATGACATTACATTTGCTAAATTAACATGTTTGCACCTGTCATAGAGTTTACACTCTACTTTTCACTCTAACAGGTTGGTAGTCATTTTGTGTTGGGCTTTCCTACTGACTGGGAAGAATATGCTACAAAGTTCATGGAAGGAGATTCTACCAATGGTATTCATTCAGGGACTATTGCTGATTCAGGTAAGTTTGCCAGTCATCTAGCAAGTAACATATGCACTACTAGTTTGTTTAGATCATATTTAGTTAGTAAAATATGTGTGATTTTTCTTCTTACATACCCAATAATTCTGTTAAAATCTTGACTGAATTTTCCTTTTGGATCTTTTTTCTCATGTCTTTTTATGTGCTTGGAATATGCAGCCATTGCAGGCACGGAAAAATCTTGTCCAACTTCAGAACAAACTCCGAATAATCACGAGCAGGTCACTCACAGAGGTAAGCTTGATGTGGAAGCTTTGAAAGGTTGTTCTCATAATGTGTCTTGAAACTATCACTGTTGATGCCTCAATTGGTTCTGATTTGCAATGCTTCTGAGGTGCAAACATATTCAGTGAATGGTATATCAATTAATTTTAATAAATATAATGAAACTTGAGAAATCTGACAGGCAGTCTGAAGAATAGCCCAGGATCTGGATGTTCAATGAAGCATAAAAACAAAATGTTGAGTCCCAAAACAAAGACATTTGAAAACCCAGATGGAGCAAAACTGAACAGTTCATCGGGTGTCTCCATTCAACCTGAGGGGATAATGGACATATCAGATAATGTTCCAGACCACTCCGTGGGCCAAATATTGGGAAGTTTGTCAGAGAATGTAAGAGGCAAAGGGAAGGATGAGAAATGCACAGTCAGTGGGTTGAAAAGTGAAAGTATTAAGATGAATTCTGTTCCGGTGGCCTCTGGTAACATGAGCGAAATCTTAAAAAATCATAAGTTTGAATTTGAGGACAATAGTATCCCAAGTTCGTCTACTTATGAAGGAAAAAGTGATGATGCTAAAGAAGGTGCTGACAGGAAGAAAACTAAGAGGAATTTAATCTTTGACCAAAATGTAAGTTTTTTATTTTTATTTATTATTATTATTATTATTTTTTATTCTTATGAAATTGGTATTGTTCCTTGTTAGAACTATTGTTAAATGATTAAATTTACCATTTCCCAACTGCTTAAGCTTTTGGGATAATTGGTAATTTAACATGGTATTAGAAAATTTCACGTGTTGGGCTCCACTTATTAAGAGGGAGTTTAGGCTCACTCGTGAGGGGGAGTGTTAGAAATATGGTTAAATGATTACATTCATTGTTTCCTAATAGTTTAAGCTTTTGGGACAATTGGTAATTTAACATTCCTTTTACATCCGTTAATTTTTTATGCTAAATGACTATAATGAGTGTCTTATAAAGGTGCCTTACTGCCTTACATCAACTAACTGAAATGTTTATCATGAAAGCATGATAAGTTTATTCTCCAACAGATTTTGTGTACTGCTCTTTAGGTGAATTCGTAATTTATCTCTGCTGCTGTTATAGATGAACACTGTTTTTGCACTCTTTTTTTTTTTTTTTTTCATAAATAGATTGCAGACTAATACTAGTTATATAATAACTATCTTTTCTGTATGGTACGCAAATAATTATATGTAATGTAGCATTAATAACTTCCAAATGTTTATTGTAGCTCAAAATTTCATTTGACAGGTTGCATTTCAGGGCTTAGAGGAAACACAAATTCTAAAGAAGTATCCTATTAAAAAAAAAATATTCTAAGGAAGTTGTTGAATGAAATGTCTTGAATACATGAAGCAGCCTGCTTTTAGTTTTTATTATTATAGGCAGTTGGTGTATAAATTACATCTGTTGTCTTGTGCCTAAGGAATTTTTGCATAGGTTTCCATCCTTTTGAGGGGGCTATATTTTGCATCCATCATCCTCACAAGTGATTAATGGGATACTGTTTGATTGTTTATTTTTTTGTGTAATTTATAGTGTTCAGAGTAAAACTTTCATTAGAACATTGATTTATTCCTTAAAAGGATTCTTGTTCATAGGAAGTGACTACTGTTTTTTGATGACCATCAACATACCACAGATGATCCCTCTTTTGTCCACTGGCTGAGTATACTGATTATTGTTCAACTTTTTGATAAGAAGGAAGACCTCTTTTTTGTATATGTTGGTCTGATGCTATTTCTTATAACCAAATTGTACAACTTTATGCTATTTCTTTCCTATGAGAAACAAATCGCTTAAGTTATACTATCATTTTCCTCACTTGATGGGGTAGTCAAATACAAACACTACACACCTAGGAATTGTTAACCTTTGTGTTGTAGACTATAATATCCTATAGATGACCGATGGGATGCTTTCAACGATCCCAGCATAGGTGCTACTTTCTGATCTGCCAGATGGGAAGGCTCCTTTTCCTCCTCTTTATTGAATCAAAGGATCCTAGAGAAAGGAGTTTTTATGTTTGGGCCTGATACTTTCTTTTAGGTATATTTTTATGTCCAATATTATAACTCTGCCTCTATTTGGGCATCTGTGTCCCTGACATGTTTTTGTATGACATGGACACGTTGGGGACTTTGCCATGTTTGTGCTTCTTAGGGTAGAACCCTCGTATCATGTCTTGTTCCTTTTGTTTGCAACTTTGCAAGCATTTGCCAAATTGATTCTATCTTATATTTGTTTATGTGTCCTCCTGGGCATGAGGATAAATTGCTTAGCCCATCAAGGGTGAAAAGCCCCTGTGTTACTTTTTTTTTTGATAAGTAAGAATGTTATATATACGAATGGCTACTCTATGCATAAAAAACATAGAGCAAACTCAGAAAGTACAAGGAGAAAACAACGAAAAAGCAAAAAAGAAAACCAAACCACAAATTAATTACAAAGAGAGAGAGAGATAATGAAAGAAGGGAGAGAATCACTAGTCGTGAGTCCCCAAGCCCGAGACCAATCAAAAAGAGTCCCACTGAAAGAAGCCAGCATCTGATCACCGGAGCTAATCAAATCCTCAAAAGTCCGCCGATTCCGTTCCTTCCAAATACACCAAAAGATGCACAACGGAACTAAATTCCATATCTGAGACGAGTGTTTCCCCAACCAATTCCACCAGCCAAAAAGCAAGTCTGGGATCGAACTAGGTACAACCCAAGACAAGCCAAAAGTTATAAAGACAAAGCTCCATAATCGATAAGCCATCTCACAATGAAGAAGTAAATGATCTACCGACTCTCCACAATGTCTACACATAATGCACCAGTCTACAAAATGCACCAGTCTCCTCAATCTTAGGTTATCACCCGTTAGGATCTTATTCCAAGCTACACACCAAACAAAAAAGGAAACTCGCCTAGGGGCCTTTACTTTCCAAATAGCTTTCCACGGAAAAACAATTGAAGGAGAATTCCTTAATTTGTTATAATATGACCGGATATCAAAATCCCCATTAACCTTCAACTTCCACCTCATCCGGTCTCCCACATCCATAGGAGGAGTATTAGCTCCCAACATACAAAGAAAATGTAGCCCTTCCTCCATCTCCCAATCATTAAATTCTCGAGTAAAACGAACATCCCAAGTTCGTCTATCCTCCTCCCCTTGCCTTGACAAGGAGGCTTCAACAGATATCTCCTTATCAATAGCAATACCATACAACCTTGGGAAGGCCAAGTGAAAAGGTTGACCCCCACACCACCCATCCTGCCAAAACCTCACTCTATTCCCCAACCCAACAACAAATTGACAGTTCTTACTAAAATCCTCCCAACCCATGCGAATGCCTCTCCACAAACCACACCCATGAACTCCCCTACCCAGTTTTGAGGTCCACCCCCCCCACTCTTCCCCATTTTTTGAAGCCACCACCCTCCTCCATAGCCGATCCTCTTCCTTCCCAAACCGCCACAACCATTTCCCCAATAAGGCCTTATTGAAAGTAGTAAGTTTCCTTATCCCCAAGTCACCATTAGCTATAGGCGCACAAACTTTGTCCCATCCTACCAGATGAGTTCTGCTACCACCCCAAAGAAAATCCCTTTGTAGTTTTTCAATTCTATTAGCCACATGAGTAGGAATTGTGAAAAGCGATAGAAAATAGGTAGGAAGACTAGATAATGTACTCTTGAGTAACATCAACCGACCCCCCTTAGACAAATACAGCTTCTTCCACCCAGCTAATCTCCGCTCAAATTTTTCCAGAATAGGATTCCAAATTGAAGGGGAATTATGTGAAGCCCCTAAAGGCATGCCAAGATAAGTCATAGGTAACTTACCGACTTTACAACCCAAAATTTCAGCAAGGGCATGCACATCATCAACCACCCCTATTGGAACCATTTCACTCTTATGCACATTAACCTTCAAACCTATTACCGCCTGCAAACTAAGTAACAACAATCGAATATGAAGGATTTGCTCCACATCCGCATCACAAAATAGGATAGTATCGTCTGCAAACAGTAGATGTGTAACACATTCCCCACCACCCCTCCTACCTTCAACTTTAAAGCCACGAATCAAACCGGCTTCCTCCACTCTTCTCAACATCCTACTAAACACCTCCATCATAATCAAAAACAGCATAGGAGATAGCGGATCCCCTTGTCTTAAACCTCTTGAACTACCAAAGAAATCAGCTGGAGACCCGTTAATCAAAACAGAGAACTGAACTGTGGATATACAAGTACGGATCCATTTACACCACTTCACTCCAAAGCCCATTCTATGCAACAAATTCAACAAAGTCTCCCAATTCACATGATCGTAGGCTTTCTCAATATCAAGTTTACAAATGACTCCAGGAACCCTACTCTTCCCTCGACTATCCACACACTCATTGGCAATAAGAACCGAATCAAGAATTTGTCTCCCACCCACAAAGCTATTCTGAGACTCAGAGATCAACTGATCTAATACCACTCTCAATCGATTTGCCAAAACCTTAGACAAGATTTTATACACACTCCCCACCAAGCTAATAGGTCGGAAATCTCTAATATTAGAAGCATCATTCTTTTTAGGAATTAATGCAATGAAGGTAGCATTAAGGGATTTTTCAAACTTACAATGTTGAAAAAACTCTTCAAAGACTGCTAAAACGTCTTTCCCCACTACTCTCCAACAGAGATAATAAAAAGCCATAGTAAAACCATCCGGACCTGGAGCTTTGTCCCCTTCCAAATCACGTACAACTTGAAGTATCTCCTCCCTCTCAAACTTCCTTTCAAGCCAAACCCTCTCCACATCCCCAATACGATCAAATTCCAAACCCTCCACAAAAGGCCTCCAACTCTCAGTCTCCTTGTACAAAGTTTTATAAAATTGTACTACCTGATTAGACACCTCGGATTCCTCCTCAAAAACCACCCCATCCACCTCCAAGCTCCTTAGATGATTAAACCTTCTATGAGAATTAGCCATTTTGTGAAAAAACTTGGTGTTATTATCCCCTTCCTTGATACATAACATCCTAGATTTTTGTCTCCAGGAAATCTCTTCCAAAGAAAGAAGATGTTCCACCTGGGACCTCAAAGCTACCCTATGGCCTTTCTCCCCATCAGTGAGACCAAAATCCCCCTCCTTGGCGTCTAATTTTTTTAGTTCCTCCAATAATTGTTTCTTCTGACGCTCTACATTACCAAACTCTCGGCGATTCCATTGCACAATATCCTCTTTCAGAGCCTTCAATTTTTTTGCAAGCACAAAACTAGGAGTACCCACAAAAGAATGCCGATTCCACCAGAACTGAACTCTATCCACAAACCCCTCCGTCTTCAACCACATATTTTCAAATCTGAACGGACTTTTCCCCCTTGCCAGTCCCCCTGCCTCCAAAAGAATTGGACTATGATCTGAGATCGGACGTGGTAAAATCCTTTGAAGAACATCAGGGAAGTGGTCCTCCCAATCTGGAGTGACCAATGCTCTATCAATCCTAGACATCGCTGGTTGATCGGTTCCACTGGACCATGTGTATCTACCTCCGTCTAAAGGCAAATCTACCAAGTTAAGATCCTCAATAAATTCAGAAAATTTTTCCATAGCCAATGTCAAACGTGCCTCACCCCTACGCTCACTAGGAAAGCGAACAATGTTAAAATCGCCAAAGCAACACCATGGTAACCTCCAATATTGCTGAATACCCACCAACTCATCCCACATGTGACCCCTCTCAACATTCTCATTTGGGCCATAAACCCCTGAGCATGCCCAAAAAAAACCGTCCTCCACCCCTTGCCACTTAACCGAAACTGAGTAAATGCCGACCATAACCTCTACCTTCTCCAAAACCCTTTTATCCCACATAAGCAAGATACCACCAGCAGTCCGATCAGCCTCCAAAACAGCCCAATCCACATATGGACAACCCCACAAACTACAAACCAACTGTCTATTCATGCTAGCAATTTTCGTCTCCTGTAAACAAACAACATCGCACTTCCACTCCCGCAACAAATTTTTCACTACAAGTCGTTTCTGAGGATCATTTAAACCTCTAACATTCCACGAAATCATTTTTATCTTCATAGACACTAAACTATCCCCAACTAATGACACCAACACAAAACCACCCTTTATCTCCTCTCATAATTCACCGAACATATCAAGTTTTGCAACTCTCTACGTCCCTTGTTTTTGGACTTAGCCAGTTTTTTACTACCCATTTCTCTCCTGTGTAACACATTGGCTGCTTCCATCTCAGTTTCTAGCCTCTGTAAGAGAGCAATGCACAACTTCTCATGACGAGTCGTTGACAACCCAACCAATTTACTGAACCCAGGAATTCTGTGCTTCACCCAACTAGAAATATCTAACTTATTCTCAATACTCAATACCTCAATGCCCTCCTCCAACTCTACTAGCTTTGTTGACACACCCGGATCAATGATTTGCAGAGGTAAACAATTTGACACTTCAGTTTCACCAAACCCCACAGAAAAATCAACTGCATCCTCCACAAGTATGACCTCCCTAGGAAGACTTAAAAGTTCCTTAGTAGAGAAAGTATTAACTTCCTGACCCGATACTCCAAAACCCATTAACCCAGCTCGCAAAAACTCCAGAAACTGATCGGGAAAAGAAGGTCCGATCAATCTCGGCACAAATTCGAGAGTTACCAGCCTCTTACCTTCAGAAATTGACCCACCCGACAGCTTATTATGTCCCAAAACACTATTCCGGTCAGAACTGAGCTTGAAACCCATTTTCAGAGGAATCTCGGTGCGCCCCGACACTTCCACCGGTGAAACCCAGTGCTGATTAATTGGCGTAACTCCCTCTGCCTTGGTCTGCGTCGCCCCTACCGGCAAAACCACATGCACTGGACTGACCGATAAACTCCTTTCATCTTCATCGTCTCTCAACAAAACCTCCGGCGTCGCTAACTCAGTTGTAAGGATCCTGGAACTCTCTTCAGTCTCATCGGGACTAAGTTTAGATGAGAGTGGGCCTAAAAAAGTGTTGGAGCATTCTCCAGCCTCTAAACTGCATGGGCTTGTTCTCAATGGGCTTAAGTTAGACACAGAATGGGTTACGGGCTGTCTTGGGCCCAACCCGAAACTCAGCTTCTCTGTGACAGCCCGTGGCACCCATTTAAAGGAAGTTTTTCCTTCTTTATAATTATCCCAGAAAACCCGTCTCTTCCCATTCTCAGCCACCACCACTATTAATCCTTTCCCATTCCATCGTGTATCCCTCAAATCACGCCCCTTCCCCTTTTCAGTTTTATTTGAATTCAAACCAAAAATTAATGGAGATCTGATTTGATTCTGTACCGGTAAATTCTCACCTACATTAATGCCCAAATTAATGCTCCTCCCTCTCCCCTCCCCTCCCCTCACGGCTGCTGTACCAGGCTGACCCGCCGGACCAGCAACCACCTGCTTCCGAGATTGATTCAGCGGCACTGCCGTCGTTTCCTTCATCCTATTCTGCTGTTTCTCCCCCATCGCATCATCTATAATATTCTGTCCTACAGCCTTGGTTTTATGGAAAGGATGAAGACCACCCTTTGCCTGCATTGGACCCTTCACTGTCTTAACAAAAGACCGAGATGGATTACGTTTCTGTGCCTGAGGAATAAACTTTACTTGGCCTGAACCACCAAAGGCATATTGGTTGGGTTCTAACATCTTCCTCAATTCTAAACCAAAAACCTTCCAACCATATTTTTCTTTCCCTTCCGGGATTATGACAGACCTCCGGAGCCCACCAGTTTTGAGTTCAGTCACTAGCAAAAACTGACCAAAAGAGTTTGATCCCCGTTGCAAGGTATATGCAGTATCTCCTTCCCTAAGCGTGAAAAATTGTTTGGGATTCACCCCAATCACCATAAGTTCTATATTTTTCATCAACCATAATGCCGCGCTTTTGCCCATAAACACTGACTTCATGAAATATTTGCCCCGTTCAAAAATACGTAACGCAAAATAATTCCCTCCTTCCTCCACCACCAACTGAAAAAGCTTCGATTCAATGAAAAAACTACGTACCCCTCCCATACTGATGAGAATAAAAAAGAAATAGAAGAAACAATATCTGACTAATCTGAGGTAGCCGGGCCTCCGCTCATGAAGTCATACCAGAAGCCCCTGTGTTACTTAGTAACTAGTTATGGTAGGTGGGGTCAGTTGTCCGTAAGAGTTTGATTAACAATGAGAATTGTTGCACAGTATGCTCTACAATGTGCAACTAATCTGAGTGAAGTTATCCTATGTTATAAAAAAAAAATTATATTTGTTTGTGTATTAATCTCTACTACTAAACAAATTTTTCCATGATTTTTTAGGTAAGTTGTTCTCAGGAACTGAAAAATGAAAAATCTATTGTTTCTCCAGAATCCTTGAGTTATGGACGATCGAGATCAGGCAAGTGTGCCACTTACTTTCCTTCTCTTTCTCTTTCCCTTGGTACCTTTTTTTTAACCAGTAATTAAAGCTTATATAATTGCAATTGACTATAAGTCATTACTTCTGTATTAGCTGTATTTTTTAATGGCTCAAACCATGGGGATTTGACACATGAACTTTTTCCAGTAAATTTTTTATAGCATATCTGTACCCATGTATCATATCATGTAAAGGAATTTATATGAGGAAATGAAATCATTTATGGATTTTCTTTGAGCCCCCCACCCCCTCTTTGGCGGAACTTCAATATATTGCATTGACTGAAATCTTAGCATGGTGTCAGCCTTGTATTATGACAAACACAGATGACAGAATCAATATTTTCCCCCCCGAAATTAGTTGAATTGCACAGAAATGGTTAAAAATATCATATTTCCAGGTTGTGCTTCTTTTGGTTAATTTTTATTTCCATATGTTGCAGGGAGACTACTTCTACCCGCCATGGAATTCTGGCGCAATCAATTGCCGGTTTATGATGCGGTTTGTAAATTTCTTTTGGCTTATACATCATTGCTTAGCCTTGAATTGCACGTGCCTCTGCACATTTAACACACTCATTGGTGGAAATCTGTCAAATTTCTGCTTTGAATTTGTTGACATTATTACAACTGATCAGAACTTCAAACTTAAATTTCAACTCTCTCTCTCTCTCTCTCTCTCTTTCTAAGTGCTTCCACCATCTCCGAGAAAATCCTCATTTCAAATTGTATGTGTATGCTTGTGTACATGTTATGTGTGTTTCTTCTTTCTTATGTTTTGTTTGTGTGTATTTCAGGATCGTAAAATCACTGGAATTATGACCGAGAAGGTTTGTTGCCCTGTTAACTACCAAACATTCCTTTTCCTTTTTTTTTTTTTTTGGGGGGGGGGGGGTGTTTGGTGGTTGAGATTGAAAACAATACTTGTTTATATATTTTTGGTGCAAAAAAGATTAACTATTGGTGTTGTTGAGTTCCTGGGCTTTTGATCATGGGTGAATCACCATGAATGCACAATGACTCATTCCCCTTACTATTTTAGTTCAGTAACATGAATCCTGCTCTTAAATTCACCTGGTTAAAGAGTAAAACCCATTGATTTGTATGTTCTAGTTAGTGTTGGTAAAAGAGCGAAGCCCCAAAGCTCTAGTGCTTTTTGCCTCTAAAGTGAGACACCCAAAAAAAAAAAAAAAAAAAAAAAAAAAAAAAACCCAAAATTGAATTAAAACTTTAGGATCTTGACATTATTGATATAAATCATTGATTTGTCATATTGTTAGTGTAACTTATCAAAAAAACATATAAGTTTGAGTGTAACTTGTCCTAAAACCCACAACCCCCTAGTTCTCTATTTTTTCTCCTTGAAACAATTACCCACCCAGCTTCTTCTTCTTCTTCTATTTTTTCCCTTTTAAATATCTACTTCATACCAATTACCATACTGCTATGTCTTCATGTTCTTAGCTCATTCTTGAAAAAAAAAAAGTATGATATAATATATTTGTGGTAATCGTTTAGTTACTTTAGTAGTTGATGTTGAACATAGAAGACTAAATCTTAAAGACTTATAGTCCATAAGTGATTGAATTATTAACTAGTATTAGTAATTAGTCATAGGGCATTATGGCTATTGGAGATTTAAGAAAGGGTATTATTACATGGAAGTACTCATATGTAGCTGATCCAAAAAATTAAAATGACTTGACTTACAATTTGTATTAAAATTGCAAAAGTAGGGCTTATATAAATGTTATTTGAATTATATAAAATGTTTTATATTGATTTATATGATAATTTGATTCTTGTATTTCTTGTTGATAATTATTTTTATATTTATTATTATTATTTTTAAATGTGTGCTTCATTTTCAATCAGGCGTGCGCTTGTGCTTAGGCTCCAAGAGGCTTTTGCGCTTAAGTGCGCCTCACACTTTTACCAACACTGGTTTTAGTTTTGTCTTAATGAATTATTAACATGTACATTTAGTAGTCCTCTACTTATCCAAAAAATGTAGTATTCTTCTACCCTCTTAATAAGTTCATAGTTGCCAGATGCCATTTTTTGTTTAAGCTGTATACACCTGCAGCTGATGGTTTGTTTCACTATGTTGGTAGGATGTTAGATCTGTGCCTCAGAAAGGGAAAAGGAAGTGTGGTTGACTTTAAGGGGCAGCTTTAGCGCTTGCTGTTGAATTTAATGGGACTTAAAAAGGTAGATATTACAAATTTGATTTTTAGTATTATAAATAATTACAACTATATTCTGTCTGGGAATATAAAAATGCAAATGGTCAACTATTGAAATTTGTGTTCTCTTTGGAAATCAGAGGATAGACTCAAGGTTTTATCTGTCTGACCTGCACAATGGAGACCTACAGAACATGCAGTAAATTCCTAGAACTTTTGGTGTGCATCAGGTTAAAAAAGGGGAAAAATCTTCAACTGATGAGAACATGTCTCTGAAATATGTTTCTGTGACATGTTAGGATGTCTTCTGAGAGAACTTTACCTAGTTTAGGCATATAGTATTAAATGTACATATAGGAATGATATTTATAATCATTATCATTATCATCATGTAAATTGAGATTAACATTAATTTTTTTTCCCTGTTATAGAATATAGGAACAGGTTAGCATAACTCAATGAGATCTAGCTCAAATAGCTCTTTTGCTTCCCACAAGAATAGTTGGGAGGGTGATTGTGAGTTTAAAACTCATTGGGTTTGTGTGTAGCTTACCAATAATAGTAATAATAAGTTAGCGGAAGTCATGCCATTTTTAGAAAATTGTTTGTACTGTGGTAGCTGAAAAGAAAAGGAATAGTGCTGTTTATTTCAGTTACTTGATTATCTTCATTCTAAAATAGTTTGATACTTAGCAGGTTTTGAAAATCACATCTGATGGAGCGAGATGTATAGGAGCGAGATTCAAGCCATGGACTTCCTTGGGTTTATTTTGCATTTTTTAAATGCTAACCCTTATTTGTTTTGTCATGTGATAGGGATTTGAAACCGGAACTAGGAATTGTAATTTAACCAAAGCACCTATTACATGTTAACCCGTAATTGTGAATTTATCTCCTAGCTGTCATATGTATAATAGTTCTATTTTGCCAATCTGAGGTTGCTGCTTTGAGTATGATACATGTAATGGGTATTGCGCACAAGAAAAGTTAATTCTGAACTACATGTGTTGAATTGGAACATGAAAAGCTGGTTCTATCAGTTGAGTTGTCTATGCATTAAGCCTTTTTTATTGAATCCGAATCAACTTGGCTCTTGTTATTTTCCGACATCTTTCATAGAAATGCCTGGCTTTTTGGTGTTTCTAATTGTATTCGTATCTTCTACTCTCCTCACAATGGAGAAGTGACTTGAAACATTCCCTTAATGCAAATAGAATTATTGCCATTCTTACTCTGCCTTGTGGATGGCGCCCGCAAATGGATTTCAATGACTCGCCTTGCTATTTTTTAATTTTTTTTTCAGCTCAGCGCCTTGAGTTGTCATTGTTTTGGATCATAATTTTCAAACAATGTTTTCTATTTTACTGATTCATGAATGAGAAACTGCACAATTTTCAGTCTTCTGTATGGGATGCACCTTTTAAGCCTATCTTACCAGACAGAAAAAAAAAAAGTTCTTAACCTGTAACATAATGTGGTTGTACGTAAGCCCAATATTGGTAGTCACTTTCAGTGAGTCCAATATTAGTATTTGTTCAAAATTCAAGGGAGATTCACATCATATGGTATATAACAATTCATAACCTATTTTAACTTTTGACTTTTATGAAAATTTGGTCTTAATGTGCTTTGGCTATGTAACAATAACATAAAGTAATTTTCTAGTAGAAAGAGGTTTAGTTTACGGGATTTGGTTACTTAATAAAATTTTAGGGAAATTACATTTACCACCTAAAACTATATCTTATCTTACAGTTTGCATCATAAGTTTTTTAAATGTTTGTACCATAAGCTATGACTTTTGTTACATGTTGCACCTTGATGTTAAGTTTGATGTTAATTTGGATGGAAAAGTATGACACTATGTCAAAATACCCAATTGCCCCCTACTCAATCTATTAAAAATAAATAAAAAATTACATTTTACCACCTTAAACTATATTTCTTATTACACTTTGCACCCTAAACTTTGAATTTCCATCCAAGCTAACACCAAGCTTAATGTCAGGGTGCAAAGTGTAACAAGGATCATAGTTTAGGGTGCAAAATATGTATTCAAAAAGTTTAGGATGCAAAGTGTAATATGTGGTATGGAAAAGTATGACACTATGTGAAAATATCCAATTGCCCCCTACTCAATCTATTAAAAATAAATGAAAAATTACATTTTACCACCTTAAACTATATTTCTTATTACACTTTGCACCCTAAACTTTGAATTTCCATCCAAGTTAACACCAAGCTTAATGTCAGGGTGCAAAATGTAACAAGGATCATAGTTTAGGGTGCAAAATATGTATTCAAAAAGTTTAGGATGCAAAGTGTAATATGTGGTATAGTTTAAGGTGATAAAGTGTAATTTTTCCTAAAATTTTGGACGAAAATTTGCCATTTTCCAGTGATGACAATGTTGAGAAGAAAAAGGGATTTATGGCTTTCTTGCTGGCAAGCAAGTATAATTATGGGTTTATATATCTTTTAGGGTGCCTAGGGTTTGATGGAAAAATATATTAGGAAATACAGATTTTTTGTTTGAAAAATATAAATATTTGATTATATGGTACATACTCTAGTTAGTAAGTACATGCAATATACATGTATATTACGCATATGTATGTAAAACTGAAATAAACTTGTGTCTGACACCTACTGGAATCAGTTAAGTCCATGCTTGTGTCAAATACTTGCATAAACTTCTCCCATGTACGTAGAGATGGTAATAAAATAGCCCATAACCTAGCTAGACATGCAAGAAATGTCAGAGGTTTGTCAGTGTGGGTGGAGAATGTTCCACCACACTTAATTGATGTACTCTTCATCGATCTTGGCTGATTTTATAAAAATTTTAGTCTTCTTTCTCACCAAAAAAAAAAAAAAAAAAAAAAAAAAAAAAAAAACTTGTGTCTGACGATTAGTTCCCAATTGCATGGAACTAAATGCGTTATTTTCATCTAAAAGTACTGACACGTTGATTAAGGGAAGGATGTAACTATATCATATTGTTGAATACGGCTTCTTAAAATGAAAAGTATCCTATCAACACCAAGATTCATATCTAACAGAAGCTGTCAAATTATACCGTCTGTATTCTTACTGTATTAAACAAGATGCTGAAACATATTTTTTAAAAAGATGTTAAATCATACTCGCCCATATATTTACCGTATCAAATAGGTACTGTATTTTACTAACTATATACAGTATAGAGTATGTAAATACTCAATTTTGCAACCATTAAAAAAAAATCCTTATAACGGGTCTAAGAACATCTCCAACAAGAGAGCTAAATACAAAATGCTCTCAAATTTAGAGAGTAAACCCACAAAATAGGCTACTGTTCATTCTCTAATGGACTCTCTATATCCTAAACTTTTTTTGGCTCATGAATAGTAGCTCATCAAGTCTGATGGGCTAATAAAAAAATGTTGAAAGATGTGTAGTTGTTAAAAAAAATAAATAATGAATGAAGAAATAATATTTAAATAAGATAGAAAATTTGTTAGAAAGTATTTGAAAAAATGGGTAACTAAAAGGTAAAAGTTACTGTTTATTCTCTAAATAGTACAAAAATTTGTCTAATCTGCTTGAGATGCTCTAAATAAAATTGAAGGGTAAACTGGCCATTTCACATTTTACGAAAATTATTAGGTATAAACTTTAAAGTATAAACTGGCCATTTATCTCTTATAAAGGTAGATGATTATCTTAAAAATTGCAGGAAAAACTTTAGTTATTTTATTTTATTTTTAAACATCTTCTTTTAATTTATCACTTAAATCCCTCTCCAAACAGAGAACAGATAAAGAAATGTTGGCTCCCTTTCTTTCTTTTCTTATATCACTTTTCCGACCAATCTTCATCCACTGAACAACTAAACAAGCAACTCAAGCTGAACTCTTCATCTTCATCTTGCTTCAAAAGCACTCGTTGTCCTCCAAGCCGTCCGATCTGTCCTCCCACACCAAATCCAAGCCTTCAAATCCCAACTTAGCCACAATGGTGAAGAAGTTCATGGAGAAGAAGCCATCATCTTCTTCGTCGAAGGCGGTGAAGATGGTGATTTCGTTGGATGTGATTGCAGAGGACTTGAAGAAGACGGCGAGGAAAGGAACGAGCTTCAAAGGCTTGTATAAGAAGCTGTTTGGGACTGGGAATGAAACGACAGTGTTTGACAGTAAGAAAAGAAGGAGGTGAAGGAGAACACGAGGACGTTGGCTATGGTGTTGAGGAGTGAGAGAGAGCTTCTGGTCATGAATAAGGAGCAAGAGATGGAGATTTCTCAGCTTAAGTTCATGCTTGAGGGGAAGAGCACAGAGGCCAGTGATGGGTCTTTTTTTTTTTTTCTTTTCTTTTTTGAGAAATGCTCTGTTTGGATTGGGAGAAAGGAAGGGAAAAGAAAAGAAAGAAAGTGGGGAATTTAAGTCAACATTTTGTAATTCGTTTTTTGTTTGGAGAGGGATTTAAGTGATTAGTTAAAAAGGATGACGTGGCAGGATTTTATTGGACAGCCTGCCCGAATATATTCTCATCTGAAAAACCCCAATCGGCATAGCATAGAGTAAACCATTCGTTTCTTCTTGTTCTCTCTCTCTCTCTCCGCGCTCGAACTCTTCATCTTCGGTGAACTCTGCATCTTCGGTGAAGTATATCCCGAATCCACTATTGCGCCGACTGTACTGCCCAGTAAGTTTTCTCTTTTTCTTTTTTTTTTTTCTTTTTTTTTATTTTTTCTTTTTTATAACATATAATTGGTTGCTGAGAAAACAAAGGAAATAAACTCTGTTTTGTGGGATTTACAGGTTGTTTTCATCTGGGCCTTGTATTGTTGTAAATTTGTGTTGTTTTTTATTATGATTTTTTTCATTTCCATTATTGTGATTTGTATTAAGAACCAAGAAATTGTTTCGGGTATTTTGTTTTGGATGGTAATTATGGATTGGGCTGACTTTTTCTGTTTAGGTTTCTCCTCTTGGTTTTTCTAGTGTGGGTTTCACTTTGAATGGAATATAAAACCATAAGGAATTAGTTTGTCCAATGAAACATGTTTTATGTTTTTTTTTTTTTTTTTTTGGATAAATCCAATGATACATGTTGAATATGAATTACAGTTTTTTCTTATCAGAAAAACATGGTGTTTTCAGGCTCTTATTTAATCAGTACACTGTAAATTTGAGTGTTTTGTCACATGGAACTTCTTAAAAATCCACAAGAAGGGGTTCTTGGTTCTTCTTTGAGACAACTTGTCTGCAACACCTAACAGATTGACTTTGATTTTATGCCTAACAAGGCTGTTTCTTCAATTGTTCCCCCTTAACTGCCTGATAGTGAGAAGTATGTGAAAATCCCACTTGTTGGTAGAGTCCATATTCGTCTTTCAAATATTACAATTTTTCATGTTACCTATCCAAAATATTACAATCTATCATGTTGATACTGCTTCTTCATTTGTTAATAGTTAATACTGGAGAGATAGGTATTCTTAGAGAATGAGTTGTCATCAAAAGATGTAGGCTGTGTGCCTGTGTGGGGGTCATCAAAAGATGTAGCTTGTCCTAATCAAAGTGGTAGACCATTTTGCCTATTTTGGCCTTGATAATATTGACTGAGGTTATTTATATGTAGTCAATTTATGGTTCTTGGTTACATTATCTGTTCTTGGGGTGAAAATACAGGCATGAAAAGTAATATGCTTGTCAGAAAGAAACTTTCATGTATCCCAAGCAAGCATTATGCACAGATTTTTCCTTCTGAGGTACTGAGCCATCTCCATGATGGGAAACTGTTTTTTTTCACCCACCCTTTGCATGGATTTTATTTTAGCACCTAGAATCTTGAGAATTCATTTCTCCAAGATGAGTTTATTATCTAATAATCAATGTGTTTAGGGTTTACTTACTGGCTTGAATTTACAATTCATTCTTCAAGCTGTAGGGCCACTATGGGAAATGTTCAAACTGTTATTTCACAAATGATACTTATTCAGCATGTAAAAAAAAAGGTCTCTTCTAGCATATTGATTTATTAATTGTAATTTGAATGTAACAGTTAATTTTTTATGAGCATTAATCTTTGTCATGATACTAAATTTGAAATTGCAGTGTTACTGTAGCCGGAAAATATGTTTAATCTCCAATAATCGATTGGGTTGGTGTTCTCTGATGGATACAATGGAAGCAAATATTAAAACTGAAACTGTGGACAATACACTTGAGGGGAACAAAGGTTCATCTGTTACGATAAAAGTTCTGTTTTTTGCAAGAGCTCGAGATCTTACTGGCTTGAATGAGATGCCATTGGAGGTGTCATCTGGTAGCTCTGCCAATGATTGTTTAAATAATCTTGTTGCCAGGTTTCCAAGCTTGGAAGAAATCCGTGGGTGTATCGTTCTTGCTCTAAATGAGGAATACACTACCGAGTCAGCAATCGTTAAAGACGAAGATGAGTTGGCTATTATACCTCCTATTAGTGGTGGCTAGTTATTTTTCTTCTGTAACTATCACTTGATATGTGTGTATTCAACATTCTGGTCTGATTGTGAGGCTCTCATCAGT
Organism: Quercus lobata; assembly: GCF_001633185.2. Taxonomy (NCBI): domain Eukaryota; kingdom Viridiplantae; phylum Streptophyta; class Magnoliopsida; order Fagales; family Fagaceae; genus Quercus; species Quercus lobata. Next base: position 31,107,114 of record NC_044910.1, on the reverse strand, counting down.
GGCGATACAAAAGCATATTTGTCCTAGAAACCTGAGGTTTCATGGGAAAAAATATTGGTTTAACTTTGTCTACAGTATGGTTAGAAATTCCTGCTTACGACTTATAGCTTTTGTGCTTCTTTGTATTCCGAATAATAATAAATAATAGAAAAGTATGTATCTTTTTGTTCTTTTTTTTTTTTTTTTTTTTTTTTTTTTTTTCACTCACCTTTTTTTTTTTAAAAAAAAAAAAAAAAAATACTACACCAGTTGGGAGTGTGTTGATTTAAAGCTATTCCAGGACAAGAGGACAGTTGAGAGATCGTGGATCAAGTTGCGATGGCCTACAGGTGATACAATTTATGCCCCCAACAAGAGCTCAAAGGTAAAAATAGTTAGGACGAGAGCGTTTTCTGATTTACAAATGAACAACTAGAACAGGAAGCAGAACCAGAGGGAATGAAACGTGAGAAGCAACATATGTGAACAGTCAAAAAAGATGGCCAAGCAGACTGGCATACGGAACCTAAGTTCTCCAAGATGTGATTGGGCTTACACATGGATTGTTTTCTAAGTAGATAGTGGCGACTTCTCTTTTGAACCAGCAACAGTCTCAGCAAGGTATTCAAATGATTCTATTTGGTTGTCACCCAGCCATGGTAATAATTAATTAATTATACATACTGTGTCAGGTTTTGAATGTCATTCACCTGTGTTAGCTTATTTGATGATACATTAAAAACAAAACATTGTCCTAAAAAATATTTTCTCTGAAACATATCTTTACATTAAAATAAAAGCAATGGCAAATAGTTCTCTGACCTAGGGTAAGGTGCGCCGAACCCTACCAGTCAGGAGATAAGTAGTGCCTACTTTTGATGTGAGGCAGTGTTGTCCTTTTGCAGTAAGATAGTTAGCGTGTAAGGGAGATAGCTAGTACCTACTATTGCAGTGGGACAGGTGCTTTCCTTTTCCAGGTTAGATAGTTGCGTGTAGGGGAGGGTGTTTTCTTTTTGGGTTACTGTTATGGAGAAACTGATGGGTTCGTGGGAGAAGCTGTCTCTTTCGGAGTCTGAAGGGAACAAGTTTGCTATTAGGGATGATCAAGAGGCGGAAGAACATCTTTTGGCAGCGAAATTTCTCACCAGAAGAGTGCTCAACATGGAGGCAATTGCTAAGACATTCACATTATTGTGGAAAACCAGGAAAGGGTTCGAAATAAGAGACATGGGAGACCACAGAGTTATGTTTGTATTTCCAGAAGCCTCGGATATTGACAGGGTATTGATGGGAGAGCCTTGGACTTTTGATAGGCACTTGGTGGTGCTATAAAGAATGAAGAGAAGTGATGCCATTGAAGAGGCGAAATTTAATCAGTCAAGCTTTTGGGTGCAAGTCCATGATTTACCAGTTCAACGCTCGTCATTAGATGTTGCAATGGAGATTGTATCAGTGATGGGGAGAGTTGATGGGAGAATGTCGTCAGAAGGGGGGAGTAGCAATTTCAATTTCTTCAGAATTAGAGTCAGTTTTGACATCACTAAACCCCTATGCCGTGGGCGGAGGATTGCTTTGGCCAGTGGAAAGGAGGGGTGGGTGAGTTTCAAGTATGAGAGACTACCCAATATTTGCTATTGGTGTGGTAGACTAACGCATAGTGATAGAGAATGCCAATTGTGGGTCAAAAGCAGAGGCACTCTGAACGTGGAAAACCAGCAGTTTGGAGGATGGTTACGTGCAGTCACACCAAACATGTCTCGGCGAACGGTGATTCGGGTGGCGGGGCTGGATGAAGAGAGTAATGGAGATGAAGATGGCCAGCGGAATGATAGTGAAGGGGAGGAAGGAGATATCAGACCAGGGAAGAGGAAAGAGAATACGGCGGAAGATGCCATGGCTACTCGACACGGAGGAGCTGACAGTGACGTGTCCGAAAACATTAATGAGGGAGCTGTTGTTACGGAAATCCCACTGATTCCAGATTCCATTAAAGAGGGTCACCTAAGCATGGATATCATTCCTAACATCCTGGCTCCATTAAACTCGGACATAAATAATCAACGGGTAGCATTCTCGGCACAGTTACAGGATATTGACAATGAAATCTCACAGTTTGATAACGTACAAGTCAGAGAGGAGGAAGTTCAAAAAAAAAGTCAGAGAGGAGGAACATACGGACAGTACATCTAATGGGCTTGGGGGCCTACAAAGTGAGTCTATGGTTATTGGGCCTGAAGCTGTGGGCTATCAGTCAATTCATAATGTAGTTAAAGGAGAAGGCTTAACTCAAAAAAGAATTTGGGTCCGTAGGGAGCAAAATAGAGGTAAGCCCAGTGGCAAAACATCCTTAGTTTTGAAAAAAAGAAATTCCAGGGAGCCTGAAGCAGAAGACGGGATAACAGAAGAGAGTAGAAAAAAGATGACAAAAGAGATTCTTGTAACATCGGCGGAGGCTGGTTACCAGCTCCGCCGGGACCAATGAAGCTCATAGCATAGAACTGTCGGGGGCTTAGGAACCGCCGTGCAGTTCGAGAGCTTGTAGATATCGTTCAAGCACAAGGTCCCATGATTGTTTTTCTGTCGGAAACATGGTCAGGTCGTGAACAAATGGACTGGGTTTGAAGTCAGTTGAAATTCGATGGGTGCTTTACTGTTCCTAGTACAGGGTGGGGAGGTGGATTAGCTCTTTTGTGGAAAAATGAGGATATGGTGTGGGTGGACAGCTTTTCAAACTATCATATTGATGCTATTGTGCATGGAGGTTCGGAGAATGCGTGGCGGTTGATAGGATTTTATGGAGAACCAGAGACAAGTAGACGTAATGAGGGTTGGAACATGCTAAGGATGCTGAGCACAAAGCCGAAGCTGCCATGGTGCTGTTTCGGTGACTTTAACGAGTTATTAGAGGTGGCGGATAAGAAGGGAGGTGCCCCACATTCCCATAATCTAATGCAGGCATTTCGGGAGGTATTGGATGATTGTGGATTTATTGATTTGGGTTTCTCAGGACCGGACTTTACTTGGCGTGGGAAAAGAAGAGGAGAGTTAGTGTGGGAGAGATTAGATAGAGGAGTGGCCAACTTTGACTGGCTGAATAGGTTTCCCACGGGTAGAGTTCATCATCTACATTGTTTTACATCAGATCATAGACCCTTGCTACTTGCTCTCGATCCAAATGGGGAGAGTCATAAGTGGAAGAGGAAACCATTTAGGTTTGAGGCTATGTGGCTTATGGATCCTGGTTGTGGTGAAACAGTGTCTAGAGCATGGGCTCACCAAACTGAAGGCACTCCTATGTATCAAGTAACACAGAAGTTAAGGAAATGCAAAAAGATGTTAAAGAAGTGGAGTAGGGCCCATTTTGGTAATGTAAAACAACAAATAAAACAAACTAAGGAAAAGCTTTGGCAAGCAGAGGTGGCTTCGGTAAGTGATGGGAAGGATGAAGAGGTCGTGAGGTTGAAGGCTGAGCTGAATACATTATGTGAGAAAGAAGAGCAAATGTGGCTTCAAAGATCAAGGTTACAATGGATTCAAAGTGGAGATAGAAATACCCAATTCTTTCATGGGACAGCAACTCAAAGGAAGCGAAAAAATTTCATTAAGGGGCTTAGGGATAGTGAGGGGAGATGGCAGGCAGAGGAGGCCATTTACACAAAAATATTTGTGGACTTCTGTGCGGATTTGTTCACAACATCCAATCCTCACAACCTTGATAGCATTATGGAAGGAGTGCAGGAAGTGATCACAGAGGAGATGAATGCAAAGCTTACAGCCATGTACACAGTAGAAGAGGTGGAGTTGGCAACTAAGGAGATGGCACCTCTTAAAGCACCGGGCCCAGACGGATTGCCACCACTTTTTTATCAGACTTATTGGACCGATGTGAGCATGGATATTTCTCAAGCTGTACTTTCTTGTCTAAATTCAGGTTCTCTTTTAAAGTCCATCAATAATACTTTTATTACTTTAATCCCAAAAGTAAAAAACCCAGAAAAAGTATCTGAATTTAGACCAATAAGTCTATGCAATGTAATCTATAAAATTGTCAGTAAGGTTATAGCTAATAGGCTTAAACCTTTTCTAAATAATATTATCTCAGAAACACAAAGTGCCTTCACTGCGGGTAGATTGATCACTGACAATATTCTGATTGCATTTGAATCCTTGCATCACATGAAGACTAGCTATGCAGGAAACTCTGGGTATATGGCTTTAAAATTAGATATGAGTAAGGCGTATGACAGGGTGGAATGGTTTTTTCTGGAGAAAATTCTCTTGAAGTTGGGTTTCCAAAATTCTTGGGTTTCTTTGATTATGGAGTGCATCACTACGGTGACATATTCTATAATGGTTAATGGGGAGCCACAAGGTATGATTACCCCAACTAGGGGATTTAGACAGGGGGATCCACTGTCTCCTTATCTTTTTCTTTTTTGTGCGGAGGGCCTGGATGCTATCCTTCGAAGGGCAGCTAATGATGGGGAAATCAATGGTTTCTCACTTTGTAGAAGGGGGCTGAAGATTACTCACCTCTTTTTTGCAGATGATTGCCTTTTGTTTTGCAGGGCAACCTTGGTAGAATGTGAGAAATTAAAAAATATATTGAACATTTATGAGGCTGCCTCCGGTCAAATGGTGAATAAGGACAAGACTACTCTATTCTTTAGCAGAAACACAAATAAGGCTACCCAAGAAGCAATCAAAGTCTCCCTTGGCCTCCTGGCTATCCAACATTATGAGAAGTACTTGGGATTACCCTTCTTTGTTGGTAGGAACAAGAAGGCTTGCTTTACTCACATCAAGGAAAGGATTTGGTCCAAGATGCAAGGATGGAAAGAGAAGTTGCTATCTCAAGCGGGCAAAGAAGTCATGATAAAAGCAGTGATCCAATCAATACCGGCCTACTCTATGAATGTTTTTAAGTTGCCGGTAAGTCTATGTAAGGATATTGAGGCAATGATCCGGAAATTTTGGTGGGGAAGTGGTGAAGGAAAAAAGATTCATTGGGTAAAATGGAGTACACTTTGTTCCTCAAAATCAATCGGAGGTATGGGGTTTCGAGATATAAAAAATTTCAATGAGGCCATGCTTGCAAAGCAGATTTGGAGACTCTTCCATCAAAAACACACCCTGCTATACAAGGTATTTAATGCTAAGTATTTTCCGGGAGGTAATATCCTAGATGCACCAATGCCCACTAATTGCTCTTATGCTTGGAAGAGCATCTTACAATCTATGAGGGTGATACAGAAAGGAGCTGTTTGGAGAGTAGGGGATGGGCGGAATATAGACATCTGGGGTCATAATTGGCTGCCTGAACCTAGTATGAGCAGAGTGGTGTCGCCAAAAATTGATGAAGGGCTGAACCGGGTGTGTGATCTATTTTATCCTAATACAAAAATATGGAATTGGGAGGTGCTACAGAACTCATTCTACCCGTGGGAAGTTGAAGCAATAAGGACCATTTATGTCAGCGAAAGGTGCAACACTGATTGCCTTGTGTGGCCCAAAACAGCAGATAGATGTTACTCAGTTAAGTCCGCATATCAAATGCTTGCAACAGAGGTGATCAACGAAGCGCCATCATCGTCGAATGGGGAGAAGTCGAAGGTGTGGAGGAGTATTTGGAAGATCAAAGCACCTCCAAGAGTCAGACACTTCATGTGGAGAGCAGCAAGGGACTCTCTACCTTCAAAACAAAATCTAGCTCGACGGAAAATCGCTTTAGACGAAACGTGAACACTGTGCGAGGAGCAGCAAGAATCGGTCATGCACGTGTTATGGCTGTGTGACCAAGCCAAGGTTGTATGGATGTCCGTCCCTAGCTTCTCCAGGTTGTACCAGACTGGGTATCGGACCTTTTTTGATCTACTTGAGGCGGTGTTTGTTTACGAATCAGCTTTCACAGTTGCTCTGTTTTCAACCATAGCCTGGAGTTTATGGCAGCGGCGGAATAAGATTCGGGTACGACAACAATCATGGCCTTTACATGAAATTAGCAAAAAAGCAAAGGAATTATTGATAGAGTTCTTCGACATACACAAACAACCCCCTAGGCCAGCGGTGCAACGTCCCCAGGTGCGATGGACAAAGCCTCCACAGGATGTTTACAAAGCCAATTTCGATGCAGCTCTCTTTGATAGCAGTAACATGGCAGGTATTGGAGTGGTGATTAGAGACTATAATGGAAGCATTATTGGTGCTTTGAGTCAGAAAATAGCTTTGCCTCAATCAATAGAACATGCAAAGGCACTTGCGGCATCTTGGGCTGTGGCTTTTGCGAAGGAACTATGTTTATTCGAAGTAATATTTGAAGGTGATTGTTTACGGATAATAAAAGCTATTAACACAAAGGAGCCTTGTCATACTCTGTTTGGTCATATCATTGAGGAAATATGGAGTTTGAGTTCCTCTTTAAGGATGTGTAGCTTCCAACATGTAAGAAGAGAGGGCAACAATTTGGCACACGCCTTAGCTAGACGAGCAGTTGTATCTGCAGATACTGATGTATGGGTGGAAGAACTACCCTTGGATTTGGATGATGTATTCAATCTTGATTTAGTTTAATAAAATTCACTTACTGGATTCTAAAAAAAAAAAGCTTATTTGATGATACATCCAAAACCCGGATGTTGACTAAAGATGATAGGCCTTCCATTTTAGCTATCCATTATGGCTCAAGTATAGTTCTTCAAGAGCAACACAATCCTTACAGATACAATCGATGAAACAACTTGTTCAGTGCAATCTTTTATGTAATTATAATGCCTTGAGAGTCAAAAGAAACATATGATGCCTTCAGGGTCAAAAGAAATGGGGTAAAAATTAAAATAGATATTTGATCTCTAACCTTTACATTGTATTTCAATTTAATGCTTGACCTTTTAAATGCATTAATTTGGTCTTTAATCTTTTGGTATTGTGTAATTTGTGTCAAAATAACCCTTACCGTTAACTGATGTGATTAATGACCAAAATAAAATTTAATTTTCTTGCCACGTAAATTGCTTTGCCACTTGAACTGGACTAAACTAAAAAAAAAAAAAAAAAAAAAAAAAAAAACAAACCCGAAGTGCATGAGCAAACATAACCTTGAGATCTCTTTTTACACTTTCTTTGGAAACAAACACACAAAAATTTCAAAACCAAAGATTTAAGCCTCATCACCCAAAGAAGATCCAACCAAAGACCACCAACTCACCCTCTCTCTGCAACGACTCCTCCTTCCTCGTCATCCTCCTTCCTCGTCAATGATATTTATTCAACAATGAAATTTACGAGCTCGCTTGTCTTTGTTTTCAAGGAAAATTTACTGGAAAGATAAGAAATTGCCAAAAAAAAAAAAAAAGAGAATAATGTGTTTACATGTGGACTTTTTTTTAGGCCATGTGGCAGTCCAAGTAGCAATCCGTGTAGCAAGAAAATTATATTTTATTTTGTCTATTGACCATGTTAGTATTTTCCATCAATCACTTAATGGTAGAGATTATTTTGATACAATACAAAAAGGTTAGGAGCTAAATTAACACATTTAAAAGGTCAAAAACTAAATCAAAATACAACATAAAAGTTAGAAACCAAATATGTAATTCAAAATGTTGGCTCACAATTGTTGGATGGCATGCCTCAATTCCTCTCATAGAAGTTAAATGATTGCTTTGCAAGCTAATCTTCTTCCTATTCCACCATGTGTTAAATTGAATATATCCATTTAGCTCCTAACCATTAACCAACATATTCATTCATACGCAAATTGCAACGTTTAAAACAACATCCTGGCGATACCGCCTCAAACACCCATATATGACTTTCAGTCCAATACTCCTATTATAATATAAATATTTAAAAATATTTACGAATACACATTAAATTATAATCCAACACATTTTCATCGTAAAAGAATTGGCCCGAAATGGACAGAAGTGGACCAAAATGGACCGAATGGACCAATGTGTACTGTTAATGTTCCTCTACATTATTTTGACTCTTTTTATCTCCCATCTTTTTTATTATAAATATATTATTCTCTCCCATTCAATCCATATTTTCCCACATAAGAAGGTGATTTCTCTCTCTCTCTCTCTCCCCCCTTTATGTTGATGATTTTTTTTTAATATCTCTACTTTGGGTTAATATATTTTGGTGGTGTGTTTTTTGAGTTCCTTATTATAATTACTCTCTCTCTCTCTCTTATAACTTTGGTTTAATTTTTGTTTGAGTTAATCTTTTATTATTATTATAGATTTTTGAGTTAACTTTAGTTAGTTTGGAAGTGAAAATTTGAGTTTATATGAAAATACAATCTACATGAATATGTATTTGAATATGCCTATAAATTAAGGAATTTGAATAATAAACTTGAAACTTAAAAATTTTAGTTGAACCAAAAGAAATTAAGAAAATATAATACATAATAATAATTGTTAAAAGAATATAGACCGCTTAAAAAATATATCAATCAAAAGCTCCAAAAATAATAAAATTATATATTTTGGAAGAGTAATGATACAAAAAAAAATAATTTTCATTAGCTCTCATTTTGCCACCTCAGCAATTGCAAATTTTTTTTTTGGGTGAAATCTAATAGTTAATTAAGTGAAAATAAAAAATAAAATAAAATAAAGAGAAGAAGTTATCGAAAAGTTAAAAACTAGTTCCTTATCTTGTGGAGTAAGTACATGGCTAGGAAAAAGTACCTCATTTTCCATAATTTTTGCTTGTTTGTTGGGGGCGGTACTCTATCTTTCATTTATTCTTAGAAATGTACAACTTAGTTTTAACTCTTTTACTAAAAAAGAATTTAATCGAGATTACTCATAAATTGCATTGCATCATGTTCTCGAATCAATGCAAGTGAGCTTACTATCAATTCTCGTCATCTTAATATTTACATTATCATTTTTATTATTGTTAAACTTATCATTACATTATTGAAGTACTTTTCATCGAGCCATTTCAAATCTATACTCGATTATCTTGGTAAGGAAAAAAAGTTTGGAAAACATGATTCATGACAGATAAAGCAGGTGGGTAACGTGGTTGTTTGACGAATAGTTATAGCCCACGATTAAAGTAAATCACCACCACCAGTAGTTGTCTGATTACGGGTGGAATGGCCCTTTTGTGGATGCTGCATAATACGGAAGGCCCTTTGGTTTTTGCAACTTTCATTGGCATGCTTGCGAGTCACGACTTGACTTGAAATTTGACTTAAAATTAGTCGTAATTAACAAATTACAAATAAGTTTTAGTCATGACAAAATTCATAACAAATTTCATAATTGTCTGGACTCTGGAGTGATAAGTTGTTAATGATAAATAATAATAAAATAGTATTGGTGATAAATTCTTATAAGAATTAATAATTACTTGTCAATTCAGTATATGTAAAATGTATTATGAAAATTGTTGTGTTTATAGTATTACTCAGTAAATTAACATTCTTTATCTACTTTGGTGCACTTCAATGTGACACATGTTTTGCACTTTTTCTTGTTCATGAAATGCTAATGAAAAATGGATGTGTTTGGTTTGTGGAAGTTTTAGGTGATAAATTCTTATGAGAATTAATAATTACCTGTCAATTCAGCATATGTAAAATGTATTATGAAAATTGTTGTCTATAGTATTACTCAACAAATTAACATTCTTTACCTACTTTGGTGCACTTCAACGTGAAACATGTTTTGCACTTTTTCTTGTTCATGAAATGCTAATGAAAAATGGATATGTGTTTGGTTTGTGGAAGTTTTAGGTCTATTTGGTTGGATGGGTGGAAAAGTGAGAGGATAAAAAATGAGGAAATAATAGAAAAATAGGAGGATAGAAAAAATTTAGTTTTTTCTCATATGTGTTTTTGGAGGATGGAAAAGTGGAGAGATGAAAAACTCTTTTTTTTTTTTTTGAAAAGAAAAATGAGAAGATGAAAAATTTAATTCAAATAAATTTACTCTCATAATACCTCTATTATATAACACTATTAAAACATTATAACTTTTTTAAATTATATTTCCTACACATATATTATATACATTTATAAGTATATCACTCAACTTTTTTTTAATTACACAAAAAAACCCAAACACAAATTAAAAAAGAAAACAAAATATATTGACAGGGTTTCATTAAAAAAAAGAAAACAAAATATATTGACAGGGTTTCATCCTCTGTCCATTGATCCAAGACTAGCCGTATAATAGGATGTACTCTACCCAAAAGCTAATCAAGTAATTTTGACTCTCTTGACTTGGATTACAACTTTAAAGGATAAATGTGTAATTCAATATTTGGAGTCTCTATTCTCTTCTTCTCTCCTCAGTTTTCCTCCCAAATTAATCAAGAGAATAAAAATTTGTGAGCCCTAAGTGATTTTTTTCCACTTTGTTTTATTTCCCTCTTGTTTTCTCTCTTGAACCAAACAAGGGAAAACAACATTTTCTCCCCTATTTTCCTTTCTCCCTTTTCCATCCCTCCCATTTTCATCTCTCCAAACTAATTTTGAGAAAAACCTTACAAATTTCTCATATATTTTTATATTAAGTGTGAATTTTGAAAATCTTAACAATGGATTGCATGTTGTCATTATATCCTTCATGCTTGCAAAATTTCAAGAGGAAAGATCAATTGCCATGTCTTCAATTAGTTGTTTAAATTTCAAGTTTTTGTGATTTAAAATTGTGTATAAGAAATAAGTTTATTAATCGAATAATAAATAACACCCAATTTGAACGAAATTTGATATGCATGTTAAAAACACTTGCATGTTTCTTGTGTTTTTAACATGCAATTCGACAATTAGATTTTTAAAATTCACACTCAATAAAAATATATAAGGAGTTTAAAGGGTATTTTGTTTAAGTTTTAAGAACATTTTCACAACTCTAGTCCTTACATATTAAGCTCTGAAGCAAATATATAACCGAGATTGGTTAGGAGTTTTGGATGCACTATTATGTGAACAATATGTTTCTTTTATCTTAAATTATATATACACATTTTTTTTTTGTTGAAACACGTTTACCACTTATTCTTTACAGTGAGTGGAAAACATGCTTTGTTCTGTGCGCATGGTTTTGTAAAAATCTTCAGATTTAAAATTTTTTTTTTTTTATGAAACACGTTTACCACTTATTCTTTACAGTGAGTGGAAAACATGCTTTTTTCCGTGCGCATGGTTTCGGAAACATGCTTGAGAAGTTGAGGTCAAGAATTTAAACCATGTCATAAACAAATGTACCTATGACATATGTACTTTAGATCTCTTAGAAAAACCAAAAGGTGCCACTACCATCAGCTACCAACTATTTGAAATATAAGACTCTTGGCATTTTGGTTAATAATTTGAAATATTCATAATATATAACATGTATCAACTACCAACCATTTGAAATATAAGACTCTCTGCATTTTGGTTAATAATTTGAAATATTCATAATATATAACATGAGCCTGAGTCCATGAAAGTTAATTAAAACAATTTCTCACAAACATATTAGGAGAAATAATTATGTTTAAAGAAAAAGTGAAATTTAAAAAAAAATTTACATAACTAATTGTTGAGGGCCATTTGTGAGAATCCAAGTAGAAAGAAGAAAAGCTCAATAACAAGGGCAGCAAAGAATTGGCAAGCAGATAGCAAAACCATTAGGCCCAAACGGTAGGAATAATGGATCACAGGCCCATAAAATAAACAAATGAACCTCGAAGAGGCAAGTGGGCTTAAAGAAGCCCGAAAAGAGAGAAATAACATACCCATGGGCAGTATATGATGTAGAAAAGTGAGAAAGGGCCGCCACAGGCCCAAAGTAATGCAAACTAAGAAAGTAAGGGGTTTATGGCAGACCCACGAACCCAAGGATGAGAATAAGGTAATTGGGCTAGGGAAGCCCAATGAAGTTAGTAAAAGTCCAACATAATGTAGAGTTAGTAAAAGGGTCAAGGAAGCCCAAAGAAAACAAGTGGGCCAAGGATACCCAAAAGAAAGACAAAAGGGACACAGGAACCCATAAGTAGGAAAAACCAATGGCCATACCAAGCCACGGGGGGAAAGAATAAATGGCTGGCCTAAAGAGGCCCAGCAGGATTAAGTCATTACAGCAGGAATAGCAGAACAATATGGCAGGAAATGAGGGAAATCAAGAAGTGGGCCAAAAAAATATAAAGTCCATCATCAAATAAGGCCCAACTTCTAAGAGGAGCGGGAAATAAAAAAGCAGCTCACATAAAAGGTCAAAGAAAATGGACGGTAAGCTATGCAGGCAAGCCTCTAGACCACGGCAGACAAATGGGTAGCAGACAGATTTTGGACACATATGGAAGGAAGGCACGCGCAAGGTCCAGGCACCACCAACCTGTACCCAGCCAATACAGAGCATGGTGAGGTCGGGGGTCAGAGATTCAAAGGGCATGGTTTGGTGGTGGGGAGAGGGGAAAAAATCTATTCTTGAGGTTCCCGCTTAGGCTCTTTCGGGGAGGTGTCCTGCTGGGATGACTTACTACCCAAAAGAAGTAAGCTGAGTTGGAACCACTAGGTGCATGCCATGAGGGATAAGAAGAGAGAAAGAACCCAGACCGTAGCAGGAAAGGGTGCCACGATAGACAAGCAAACAAAATACCCTTCTTTGTCTGGTGATGAGGGGTGGCACACAAACGGAACTCATATCAGACAAAGGAGGTTAAGGACTAAAACAGTAAAATCCGGTTACGGTAGGCACTATAAAAAGAGGATCTTTCCGTGAACAAAAAAAAAAGGGAGAGCAACAACGGGAACCTTAACTAAGAAATAAGAATTTGAAAAGAAAAACCAAGAAATAGAAAAAGAACGAGTGGGAAGGAAAGAAAGAAAACAACCAGAAAGAAAAATAAAGTGAGAATTAGAACGGTAGGCATGCACCGGTAGATCGATTTCCTCTCTCCCTCATGAAGTCCTACTCTGTGAAAATCATAAGGAGCCTTTGTGCATAAACCATTCAGGTCTATTTCTCTCAGGGCATTTAATCTTCACGGCAGGACTTTTTCCTGAGAAATTAATTGCGTTGAGAAGAAATGTTCTTTCATCTTTGGCTTTGCTCCCACGGATCAAATTTTAGTTGATTTCCTAACATTCTGATTGACCCATACATATTAATACTTGTTCATTTTTGTTCTGTTCTTTCCTTCTGTAAAAGTGATTATTATTGCTGTAGTTGTGTTTAAGGGTTGTTTGGTCATTTCCCACTGAGTGGTCAGATATTTTATTTATTTTATTATTATTATGTCTGTCTGCCACAACTTTTTTGAAACAACTTTATAACCTGCTGCAAGCCGGACCAACTTGAGTTGCAGTTGGACTGGTCCTAACTCCTTTATCCAGAAAACTTGGGCCTAGTGCCGTAGGAAGCAGCCCAACACCGCTAGCACAGCCCACCACTTTACACTAATAAGCTCAAATAACTAATAGTGAATCCAACTAAAAGTGAGATTTAATATATATATATATATATATATATATATATATATATATATAAAGCTAATCAATTATCAATCGGTGACTCTAGCTACCGCAATTTGTACGTCAGGAAAGATTAAATTTTCCTAGGAGCTGGTTCATCCTTTAGCCATGAGAAAATTTAGGTTTGTTTTATTTTTTATTTGTTTTTTAAGATTTTGAGTTGAGTTTTCTGAAATTTTGGCCCAAACAAATTCTCGAAACCTTTGTTTTTATGATCAGAGAAAATTTTCGTACTCGAGCAAATAAAGAGAACAGATCTAATCATTTTATTTTTTTCATATATAATTAAAAAACTCGATATAACAATTACCCATTATCTTTTTTTTAGGGTAATTGTGATTGCAGAGAAACTCTTAAGGGACAAACTTTCTGGTCCTAGCCAATAAAACAGATACGAAAATAGTTACTGCATCAATTGTTTCTCTTTGCAGTCTTCAAATGTAACTTGAGATGATGATTGCCAAACCAATCTCATGGTTACTTTAAGGCCTCTTAAAAATTTATGATGGTCTTTGTGTTTTCCAACACTCCAAAGCACTCAATATTTAATCAAGGTGATGGATTAAATTTCCTCTCAAAGATATTTAATGGAAGATGGTTGGAAGAGGTTAGAAGTTCTTAGTTCTAGTCTCTCTTTGCTCTGTAGTTGTCTTCCTCTTCTCTAAATTAGGGTTACAAAACACTTTTTTTTTAATATATGTAGGGTTTGAGGTTTAACTGGCTACAAAAAGGCTATTAAAAAACTTAGGTCAGTGTCGTTCTGCAAAACTCGCTCAATTGAGGTGTTATGCGACCTTCTCTAGAAGTCCACACTGATGATCTCGCTTGACTAAGATGACTGGCAAGGGACTGTTGAACCTCTCTAACTAAATCTCACTTGACCTAGATTCTCCAGAATAGCACACTGAAATAGAAACTTCTGCCATCTCGCAGATTTACTCCAAACCCAATTACAATTGAAATAAATTGAATACAATAAATTTTAGTAATTACAGTTGAAACTTTTGGCTTGAAATTTTACCAACATTAATATAATCCAACTCTATCGACTGAAGCATCATAAACATTTGTACCAAATTTTTATTGCTTCTTTGTTTCAAACTTCTTGTATTCTTTGTTAGGTTCATATTTTTATATAATTAGTATATCCTATGACAAGACGTACTTTACTTGTTTAGTATCTGCCATTGTTTTCCAAATAGTGCGCATAACATGTTTGTTAAGTGTTTTTAGGAAAGATAGGTATGGAGCTAATCAAAACAGTCAATCCTAGTTTGTGCTATGATTTCTCAAGACTAGCTATTTTTAGATAGTTTGTTTGAATATGGGTTTATTCATTGTATTCGGGTTATTATTGTATTAGACTTACTTTTGTATTTGAGATTTTGTCATAGATTGATAAATGGGGAGATTGTTAGGGTCATGTGTTTTGGTATTGTAAAAAAAAACATATTTTCAGCACATTTTCAGCATGTACCTTGATAGCAGCTCAATACTTCTCAATAAAAGCTCGAAACTTACTGTCTCCTTGATAGAAGTCTCGACACAAGCTCAATCGATCGAGCGTCGCGGATCAGCAAAAATCAACAATGTGAAAAAGACCATAACTTACTTGTTTGAAGCCCAAATTGAGATCCGTTTGACCAGTATTTAAAGGACGTTATAAGCTATCTATTAGAATGCTTTTTAGAGAGAGAAACACTTCGTTTATGTGGCTAGAGTTTTGTAACCAAGTTTTCTCTATTTCACCAAACCAAAAAGTTTCAAAGTAGATTTGAAGATTTCATTGATGAAGAAATTGAAGTCATAGCAACTACCACTGACTTGCTACTGTGAGGAAAACCTTCAAGAGGGTCTTGAAGTCAGTTGGAGGTTCCAATTGTGATTGGAGGTGGAACGTTCATATATTAGAGAGTTTAGAGGTTCAAAGCAATAGAAAGTTTCTACTGTAAGTTTATTTACTAGTTTTGGAGAGTTTAGGGGTAAAGGTTTTGTACAAGATCTGAAACTTCTTTTTACTATAATGGATTGCTTTTTTGGGAAGGTTTCCCTAAGTTTTTTATTGTAAAACTAGTTTGTTTTATTGGTTTTTCTAGATCATCATATCTTGTCTTATTTACTATTCCGCCGTGCATGATATTGATATGATATTGATGTTTGGTTGTTTGAACAAGGATTATTCATAATAGATCTAATTAACAACTTGGTTTAAAACTTGTTAATTCTATTAACTGGGGCTTAAATTTCTCAACATTCTTCAATCAATGATGGCCACTTCATCTTCTTCTTAAAAATTCATTTGCTTTTGTTTTTGTTTTTTTGGATCATGCGTGCTTATATGAATCTAATATAACCGTTTTCATGTTTAAATAAAAAGAAATGCAATTCCTGTTGGTGAAAGAAACAATCTATCCCTTTCTTGTTTGATACTTTGATTTTTTTTTTTTTTTTTTTTTTTAAGTTCCTTCTTTGATTTATATTGTCGCCACTAAATTTATTCCATATCAAGAAACAAATGATGAAAAACACTTAACACATTCATTGTGATATTCAAAAGATTTCGTTATCTTTAACTGTAAATGACTCCAATGAATCTCTCATCTCTTAAATTCTTAATATACACGCAGAAAGATCCCTCAGCTTGTTTTAACCTCTATAGGGCCTATTGAATAATTTCTTCTTCGGCAGAATCATTGATGCAACATCTGTATTCGGCTATAATCATTGTTATGTCAGGGGATGTGTTCCATCATTAATGATTCTTATTTATAATTTTATACACTATAAAAACATTCATTATCACTAAGAACCATACCATGGGGATGATTTCCATTTCTATTCTTCACTTAGGTGTACCTATTACTGCTTTTATTACAATAATGTAAGTCAAGTACGTTAGTTACATAATTATTTAATCATCGTAATCTATCTATCAACCGAGAGAGAGAGAGAGAGAGAGAGGAGAGAGAGAGAGAGAGAGAGAGAGAGAGAGAGAGAGAGAGAGAGAGAGAGAGAGAGAGAGAGAGTCCAATTAAATTCTACAACTGAAGTTTAATTTTACGCTATATGTCCTAAATTATTTATTTTTAGAGAGAGTTTTATTTTTTAATTTTGGAGTCAAATATGAGATCACATCATAAATGTCCATCCAAGTAAGTTATTACGTACAAAAATTAAAGAGTCTAGAATCAATGAACACAAAAAAATAAAAATTAAAAATTAAAAAAGGAAAATTAACATTTTCTACTTAATAATATTCTTACAAGACTTTTTAAAATGTAAAAAAAAAAAAAATATATATATATATATATATATATATAAATGACTATTAATAATATTTAAATTATATATATGAGAATTATACTATGCATCTTAATATATATATATATATATATATATATCTTTTAAATGTATCTATGCATATGTATGAGATTATATAGGCACCTGGTCCACAACCTTGCTCTAGCAGCGACTAGGCAAGTCTGGATGGCATCAGTGAGGGAAGAGAAGAAGAGGCAGAGGCATCTGGTCCGCAACCTTGCTCTAGTAGCGACTAGGCAAGCCTGGGTGGCACCAGTGATGGAAGAGAGGAAGAAGCGAGGATGCCCAATCCCCATACCTGCTCTAGCCGCAACCAAACAAGTATCGTTCTAGCAACAATCGAGCAAGCACGGATGGTACCAGTGATGGGAAATCCAAGCCCTCACATGCATGACATACGGCACCGGATGAAGGTCCCAGTGTTGTCGCACCAAGACATTTTCTCCTCGACAAGGCAAGAAAGGAGCCTCCTCTTCCTTCAGCCAAAATCGGAAGCGGGTGGAGGTTAATGAGGACTTTGGGCACAATTGGAGAGTTAGGAATTTGAAAAGCTTAAAGGGTTTGCAGATAAAGGGAATGACCTCCCACTGTGCTTCTTATATGGGAGGCAAATTTGGTGGCAATCAATTCCCTCAAATCTCCAAAAAGGAATTACAAGCGAAATAAATCTCGCTCAATTTCCAAAGTGAATTTATGTCACCTCATGAAGGAACCCTCATTAAAGCACGTCTCGTATACCGAAGTGACAAGGACGCGACTTGGATAGATTAAAAGAATGTCTCACAGCCGGGAGCGCGCCTTGGGCAAACGAAAAGGCTCTGGCCTTTAGTGGAGGGCCTGATGTGGCAAGCCGAAGCAAAGGCCCAATATAACCAAAACCCTCCTCTCCGCCCGAGGAGCCGGACAGCAGGATTTTGAGGGGTTATTGTGAGGGGTAAAAGACCAGTAGGCCCACGTTGATGACTACATTGGGCCGAAAGCCCAGCCCAAGGGAAAAATCTCTCCTCGGCCGCAGGGAGAGTCCTCCTCAGCACAACATAGCCGACGATGGAGGAGGTAACCTGCCACCGGTAGTGACACTCCCTATTATCTCATGGAGCGGGAAAAGTACTAAAGCAGAAAAGGACAATGAAAGTGTGGAAAGGAAAGGCTGCCATTATCACATTCGGTGCCTTGTTCCTGACACGGCCATACCTCTTTATCCTTGCAACCACTCTCAACAACTGGAAAGAAGGGCTGATGAGACAATTACCTACCCTAGAGGCCCCATTTAGGAGGAAGGAAACTACTATAAAAAGGGAGTAAAGTGAGACAGAAGAGGGTGGGGCGGAGACCCCCCAACACTCCAGAGGCATCAAAAAGAAAAGGCTCCCCAAACTGTGGCGAGGACCAATCCTCTCTGATGAGTCCGGTCCACCTCAACCTGATCGTAAAGAGTACCATGATGACCATTGTTCATATGCTAAGGCCTAGTTCTTTGGTCCACTTTCTACAAATTCATTGTACCGGGCTTACAGGTCTAAAGCCCCATTCATTTTGGGCCTGGCCTGAAAAACGTGGCCCTACAGTAATATTACAGTGTTATGTAACTCACGGTGAGCCAAAATCAATGTTGCATTTCTGAATCAAATCGGCATAATTTAAACAGCACACTAGTAAGTAGCATCTGTGTGTGTGTGTATATATATATATTTGTATTCTTCTCAAAGGCCAAAGCTTATAAAGTTGAGAACGCTCAGCCTAATCCTACATAAAATATGAAGCATCTTTAAATTTATTTGCAAACTAGAATAATCAACCAAGCTTGTCATATACGCAATTAAAAGACAAGTTGAGTCGATCCCTGACAATTTGTAGTGTTTTTCTTTTGGTTGATAATTTGACAGTTACAATAGCAAAGGAGGATTTTAAACTCTAGAAGTTTTCGTTAGAAACATTAAGAGGTGCGCCAATAAAGCTTCAAGGCTCTTGGCATGGACTATTTGTACTTAATCATCATTTTTTTTTTAAGAATCAATTAATCATCATCTTAATATTATAAGTGCAAGGATAACAATGAAAAACGCCAATGTACGTAAGAACCAAGATGAAAATTTCACCCAAAAGTATATTTTAGCCAACTTATATTGTCATATCTTCTTCTTCTTTAAAAAAAAAATTATAATCAGAAATAATTTCATTTCACTGCTAAAAATGGAGTACATCATATGCTTGTTTACCATGTAAAAAATATGGAATCCCCTCCCACCCACCAAATTACAAAACTATGAAGCTAAATGGTTCTTCTTGCTAGATAGTGTGCCACTCTCTAAGCATATGATGAATAAACTGAATTCCTAAATAACAAATGCAGCAATCATCCTGGTTCCTTCAAAGATATCATCTAGCTGTGAGTTGTCTAAGTTTGAAAGAAGCAAGTCCTTTGATTAAAAAAGCCGAGTCCTCCTCAACCACTACCTTAATTAGATAGTCCCTCCTATTTTACGGTTTTACCGAACAAGACTGCTTTTTTCTGTAACAAGAGCTTCCACATCCTCCCCCATTTTTATCCCATAACTTCACAAATAATTTAGAAGTCCATTTATCATAAATGATGTTAAAATAGTATGAATCATATTTATTGTTATGTTCTTTATGAACTTTTTGTAGTAAATTTTAGCATTTTTTTATATAATTGGTGACATGTTAGTTTGTAAAAGATTTATATAATAAAATTTGTAATATTCAATTGAAACAATTTGAGTTGTAAAGTGATAATTTTAAGTGAGTATTTTCTTTTTACTAAAAAATTGATAGTATGCTTACTAATTAAATTTTTATTGTGACAGTCGGTTTTAGGTAGGATTTCTTTAATTTTAATTTTGATAAAAAATTCTATTTATAGAACAACAATAATAACAAATGCTGTTAATAAATTTCTATAAATGATACATGCAATTTATATTTATTTTTGGATAGGAAGACTATGAATTTTATTCCAAAAGAAAAACAACAATTACATTGTGGAAAAGAGTTTGTTCTAAGAAATAAAGACTCTTTTCAATCCAAGCAATAAAATCATATTTTGAATAATAACTAAATTTTTTGTAATTTGTTATAATTTAGTTCATCAATAGGAGCTAATTTATTTCATCTAAAGTCCTTTACAGTTTCACTAATATATATAACCAGAATATATATATATATATATATATATATATATATATATATTAAAGCCAAAATTGAGATAAAATCCAATTAAAATTGAGGTATAATTTTGAGCTATGTGTCCCAACTAAACTTTTTAATTTTTGTGTCAAGTGAGTTAATTCAATGTTGTAAGGATATTGGGCCTGGGAGTTCATTATCTACTTTTGTTTTGGGCCTATGGCCCAATCCAAGGACGGAGGGTGTCCGAGGAAGAGATATCTTTGCCAGAAGAGACTATATTGATGAGTAGAGAGATAAGTCTTGGTCATAACGGTAAGAACTATATCAATTTTCTAGCTAAATTGACAAATTTTGGTATTTTCAATTGAGAAGTATACAATTCAAATCTCATTCTTCTATAATTAAAAAAAAAAGGAAAAAAAACTAGAATTATGTACAAAAACCCATCAAAAAAAATATTAACAAATACTTTAAGGACATTGGTTTAAAACCTATTTTTAAAAACATTTTATTAGAAAATAATAAAATAATTAATTTTCTTGACAATTTTTTATAAAAATAATATTATAATTTTTCTAATATAGTTTATTAAAAATTGTCAATAATGTGAGTCTAAATTTTCTATTTCACTCTTCTTACTCTACTATATACTTCACAATTAAAAACATGCCACATGTCTATCTATTTATTAAATGTTAAATTTCTGCATTTTATTATTTGAAGTTCCTAAAATAAATAAAAAATAACTCATCATAGATAATTAAAATAATAAAAGATATAAATTTAATGTTTAATAAAATAGATGGACATATAATATACTTTTATTTGTAAAATATATAGTAAATCAGAAATAGCGAAATAGAATATTTGGACTCAGGCACTAAAAGCTTGGGCGAGTCTCATTTTCACGTGCTCGTGTCTTCAGTCATCACCTTTCATTTTTTATAGGTAATTGTGTTTTCCACACTTTTTTAAAAATTTTATTTTGGGTAACCGTGTTTTCCACTTTTCACTTTCATACGAGTAAAGAAGCATTATCTTGTCACACGGTCTGACAAATTCTTGTCTTGTTTTCCTTTTTAAAAAATTATGGGAAAGGTCACATCGTCCGACCAAATTTCTTCTTTAGAAAAAACACAAAAGGAAAAAACCTTACAAAAGAGAGAAATTTAGTTCTGTTCACACAGTGACACAGATCACTTTGCTTACTTTCTCTTTTCTTTAGTCAAAAAGTATCACACGCAAACCCCCAAAATTTTGAATTTTTTTTTAATATATATAATTATTTTAATTTTTTCAAAATTTAGTCTAAAAAATAAGAGTTGTCCTCAAATATTTGATTTAGTCCAATGATACTCTTAAAAAAAAAATTTGTCTAATAATTATATAGACATAACATTATTTTTCACAATTTTATTTTTTTATTATAAAATATGCTTTTATATCTATTAAATATTTGATAAAATTTGGTACCGAACATACTTGAATTTATATTTTTTTCAACTAGTTATGTGGTAATTAACAAGTTATTAACTCATTAAAAAAATAATGTCACTAAAACTATATATGAAATGTCTCTTTTGTTACTACATAATGGGTTAGAGCAAGATAGCTTCAAATATATTTAAAACCTAAGTTATTCCTCCAAATTTTGGATCATTCATATTTTTGAAAATTTCATTAGTTCAATTGAAAATTTTTTTACTTATTTTAGTATAAAATTTGATAATTTGTATCGAAAATGAAATTTTTTAAGAATTTCACTATAAAAATAGTAAAAAAAAAAAATTATTTTATTTTATTTTATGTAAGATCTCCACCAAAAATAATTTTGATTGAATAATAAGTTCTTTTTGTTGTTATTTGGTGTGTGTATATATATAACTTATCAAATAAAAAAGTGTGTATATAATAAAAAAGCATATATATATGTGTGTGTGGGGTTGTCTTGATAAATATATTAAAGTTGCAACTTGGCCTCCTCAAACAAAAATTCCTGACTTTGCATTCACACGGATGCCTCGCATGACTCCTTATCAGTGCCAAACTTAAAAGCTCTGGTCACTCGGGACCATGGGCACGAGAAGGTATTTGGTATCACTGAAATATATCAAATCTTACAATGACTCTTGGTGCGAGAAGGTATTTGATATCACAGTAAATATCAAATCTCTCTCATAAGTAATTTATCAAATCTTGTGGGAGAGATTTGATAAATTTGATATATTATCATAACATAAAATAAAAAGGTTTTATTAACGTGTGCCATTAGATCATATATTAGTAAATTATTTTTAAAAACTTTTTATAGAAAAAAAATTAAAAACTTTTTTTTACAGTTTTTCCAATTTCTTTATAAAATGTTTTTAAAAATAGATGATTAATGTGTGTTATAAGGATATACATTATAAGCCAAGTGAAATACAAGAAAGAAACCAACTTCCATTGGCTACTGTTGTCTCTGAGTGGAAGCATTTTTCAGGTATTCACTGGGAAGACAATGACTTCTATTCTCCTTGCTAGTTTAGGGGCCATTTCTTGGATTTTTTGGTCATGGTTGGTCATGGGCGGTGCCATGTATAGTTCAAGGGGTTCAATTGAACCCCCTGAGCTAGCAATTTTTTTTTTTTAATATAATATATTTTGTTTTTTTATTTGACTCTCCTAAATAAAAATTTGGACACTCTCACTCTAAATTTTTTTAAACCCACTTAAAATAAGTTTAATTATGATCATCTTAACAATATTTTGATCTTTTTAAATACAAAAAAAATGTCTAACAACAATTTGATTTTATCTAAAATTTGGGATAAATAGTAAGCCCAACAACAAAGTAAATTTTTTTTTTTCATCTAAAATCGTTTTTAAAAACCCATTTAGATCTTAATAAATTTGAAATAAACTAATGGAAAATTCATAGTTTACATTGTACCATATATCATTGTAATATTTATATTGTTTCTAAACAAATGTGTACAATATTGTATAGACTTTGCAAATGTGTATAGTATAATTATCTATAATATAAATCTTACATAGATAATACACTGTAAACATAGAATCGTCATAAACTAATAAATAAAAGTATTTTAAGTAGTAATAATTAAATTTCACTTAACAACAACAATTAACATGTTCATTATATTAAGAAAAAATATGTCAAATGAACCTATAGTTTATTTTTTATTTTATTACTAGTATGTATTATAGACAAATTTGTAATAAGAAAATCATTTAGATCATAAGATTCATATTTTACTTAAGATATATCTTTTTATTGACCCTAGGAAAAAAATCCTAGAGTTGCTACTGTGGTTGGTATACCAACTCATTTGTGAAGAATCTAATAATTCATAAAATTATACAATTTGAGATTTCTGGGATTTTTTTCTATGACTACTCGACTAACGATAAGTAGACAATAATAGAGCAACTGAACGTACAATGAGATATGCATCACAGAAGGACATATTTGATATTTTTGTACGCGTAAAGAAACAAATGCATGTGCATCTTGGTGACCTTTGTTAAAGTACAATGGAAAGGAAAGGAAAGGAAAGCAAGTGAAATATCATTTTCTCTAGCAAGACACAGCAAGGAGAGAATGTAGCTTCTATTATTATAGATCTTTATTAACCCGAGGTGGAGAATCATTGATTTCTTTCTGGTTAACAATGCAGTTCTGGTCAAATTCTGCATTTGAAGTTACTTCATTATCCCATGTTCAGCATTTCTAAGGTGTGGTTTGATTGGAGAAATGAAAAAGTGGAAGTATAAAAAATGACAAAACATAAAAAAGTTGAAGAATATAAAAAGTTTTTAGTTTTATGGTATTTAGTTGGGGTAGAAAAGCAAGGGGAAGGAAAACTCTTTTATTTTGTTGAGAAAGAATAAAAAATAAAAATTTGTATAAATTTCACCATTATATCCTTATTAGATAAAAGAAAAGATAACTAATTATATTTTTATTAAAAAAATGTTTATGAAATTCTATGAATGGCACTTCATTTTTTTTTTTTTTAAACCATAAAATATTCAAGAACCAAAAATGTTAAAAAAAAAAAAAAAACCCAAAACTGACGAGAAAAATAACATATAAGTACCAAAAAGAAAAGATTAAGAAGAAAAGAGAGAAGAGAGAAACGAATGAGACAACATAAGAAAAAAATATATATAAATAAAGAAAGAAGGAAAAATTCCAAAAAAATTGAACATGGTGCAAGGGTAATATTGTTTGGAATAGCAAGGAGCTTTTGCTTTTCCATCCTATTTTCTCTCTAAATTGGAGAGATAGAGTTTGGTGGGCCCCAGGTGAAACTGCTGGACTATACCAATTTCTTTCCCATTTTTCCCACCCAACCAAACACACCTCTCTCCTATTTTTTCTCCCACATTTTCTATCTCTCGGGCTTTCACCCCAATTAAATGCATTCAATAAGGGCCTGTTTGGTTGGAAGGGTTAAAAGTGGAAGGAAAAAAAATGGGAAGATGATAAAAAAGTAGGAGGAGAGAAAAACTTTTAGTTTTCTCTCATGATATTTGGTTTAGGGGTAGAAAAGCATAAAGATAGAAAATATAGTTTGTATAAATTTACTTTTATGCCCCTACTAGATAAAAAAGTAACAAATTAGAAAAAAAAAAGTGATGAAGTAGAAAAAAAAAAGAAAAGAAACTGATGAAGCAGAAAAACAAAACAAAACAAATGAAGCACAACCAAAAAATAATAATAAAAAAAAAAACCAACTGAATGAAAAGTATAGAAAATGACAAAAAACTAAAGAAGGAAATTTATTAAAAATAAAAAGCACAATTGAATAACAAAAAATATTTGGACCCTAAAGTATTTCCTCCTTCCAACCAAACACCCACTAAAAATATTTCCTCTCCACTTTTCTCTCATTTCTTTTCTATCTTCCCTATTTCACCTTCAACTATATGGACCCTAAAGTCTCCAACATGATATCTAAAAATATATTCCATTTTCTTTTGTTTAGGTATATTACTTTTTATTATGGCTAGATATAATATTCCTCGTATATGAAAAGGAAACTTACAAATATAAGACACATTCTTGTTTGAGAGAGATGTTGTATGTAACAATTACATAAAATACCTTTGATAATTTGTTATCAAGTGCAAAATAAAGAAAAAATAAACAAAACTCACTCCTTTGAAAGTTCGTTTGATATTGGAGAGAGTGCATTTGTATTAGTATATGTAGAATTTTTTTAACGAGATTTATTTATTTATTTCTAAAGATATAACTATACTTTTATCTATTTCTAAGAAATAAATTTTTCATTAAAAAAAAAACTAATCTAAACATACACAAGGTTCCACGCTTCATTTACTCAAAAGGCGTTTAGAGTTTGCCAAAACAAAATGTGGAAATATAATGTGATCTAAAATATGCGAAAAATTGTTAGGCTACTAAATACACTAGCTATGATATCAGGATGGATCTAGAATGGACAAATTTTTTGTGCATTTGGATGTAACTATCGTTCTTTTTATTATTATTTTGGATTGTTGATTACGTATTTGTTGAAAATTGGTTAAAATATAGTTGTACCTTGGACAAAAATAGAACTTTAAACAATTATACATAACCAAACAGGATAAAGGAAAAAAGAAAAGAAAAAAAAAATGACAAACAGACTCTTTGATTCCACTTGGCTAAATGAATATTATTTTACGTAAGGAAAAAATAAAGTAAGAAATTTTTAGGGGCCGTTTAGATTTACTGTTTCCATAACTCATAAGTCAAAAATGATGAGACCCATGGCTGAAAAGTCTGTTTGAATTTTCATAATTCTGTTTCCAGTTTTTGTTTCCATCACTCAATTCTCTAATTTTTGAGTTATGAGTTATGGAAACTGAAAACACATTTTAGGTGTTTTCAGTTTCCAAAACTCAGTTTCTAATGGCATTTTGGTAATTAAACACACATAAAGGGACCCATTAGTCAGGGTCAGCCGCAACTTTTGAACTTTTTTTTTTCTTCTCCTCCTCCACTGTTCTTCAGTTGTTCTTTCTTCTTTTCTTTTTTTTTTCTTCCTTTTCACTCTTGTCAGTTCGTTCTTCCTTTTTTTTTTTTTTTTTTTTTTTTTTGTTCTTCATCACATAATATTTTGGTCTTCACTCAGTTCTTTCTTCTTTTTTTTTTCTTCTTTCACTGGTCCCCGTTGGTTGGTCTTTTTTTTTTTTTTTTTTTTCATAGGGTTCGATGAGTTTGGGTACTGGGGTTGAAGGAAAAAAAATAATAAAATAAAAGTTGCGCCAAGTTACAGGTATGGGACCCACAAATATTTGAAAAATTTGAGTGAAGATAAGTTGAGTGATGGTGCCAAACACACTTTGTGTAGAGTAATGAGTAACGAAAATTGAGTGAAAAATGATAAGTGATAAAAAATAAAAATCCAAACAGCTCCTTAAAAATTCAAGAGTCATGTGATTGATAGACGAAGCAGAAAGTTTGATTGGTGTGTTGGGGGATCTTGATGGATGTGGAATTTCATAGTAGATAATTTTGTGGAACGAGGATTTTTGAAGTATGGGAGTGAAACTTGTCTTTGTAGATAATTAAAAAGATATAATTAAAAACTATATCTGTTTAATAAATATTTGGCAAATAAACTGTCATTAAAGGTGGCTATTTACTTTGAACACCCTTTTTCTTTTCCAGCGTCTTGTCAATATTGATCGACAAAGCGAAAAGTTTGATTCCAGTGTTGGAAAATCTGGTTGGACTTGGCTTTGACACAACATAATTTTATCTACTCTTTGTTGAAATAGGATTGTGAGGTGGAGATTATCAAAAAAAAAAAAAAAAAAAAAAAAAAAAAAAATTGTGTGGTGGAGAGTTAAAGGCTCTTTTTTTTTTTTTTTTTTTATCATCATCTATGATAAAGGGTTGCATTGCTCGATATAGCTGGAGGTAGAAGACGATAAATTTAATTGAGTTATTTTATAATTAAATATCAATTAAATATATTTATTTAATACTATACTAACCAACTCAAGGTTAATTAACGATGAGTTAATACTAACTAAACCAAAGTTAAATTCATGTAGATAATCAAATATCATTGTTCAAGTATGAAATTTAACAAAAAGAAATGAAAATTTATTATTATATTTTTGAATGATGTTTTCTCTATCTTGCATAAGTGGATGCATGGTTAAATAAATTTTTAATCTAATTTTTATTTTTGATTTTAGTATTGAGAGCGAGATAGAGACAATGTGGTCATGTGGAAGATTAAACGGTTAATATAGACAATTTATTGTGTAGGATATTGATTTAAAAAAATTAAAAAAAACCTTGAGTTATTAGGAGAAATTAATTGTCATTGATGATTTGACACATTTATAACATTTTTTTTATATATAAAAAAGGTGAAAATGTTATTTTGGTCCCCACATTTTAGAGGTACAATCAACTTGATCCTTTCATTTTAGGAGCAATCAATTTAATCCCTGTTATTTTCAATTTGTAGTCAATTTGGTCTATATTGTTAAATCACTAACAGAAAACGCTTACATAACAAACGGTGTGTATTGTTGGAGAAATTATACAGTCTTCTGGTGGATTACGTCACTTGTTTACTATTCCACTAAAAGACTCATATTTGTTTAAAATTACTGAGTTAGTAATTAGTTTCTATTCTAAATTTTTTTCTAATTCAGCAATTTTAAATAGATAGGAATTTTTTAGTAAAATGATGGACAAATAACAACACTATAAAAACCTTATAATTTCTTGTACCGTCGGCAAACTTGTCACCGTAAGAGTAAAAATATCAATTTGAAAATGAGATAAATAGTGCATGACTTTTTTGAAAACCAATTCTTATCATAAAATTTTGGATTTTTTTTTTATTTTTATTTTTTATAATAGTGGTGGAGATTTTTTGTAATGGAAATCTTAAGCCTAGGCCTAAAGCCAGGCCCGAGCACGTCATTTCATCAACAGCTCTTCCTTCATTTTTTATATACATCTATTTGAGTTATAGATAACACTTATTCAAAATTTCAAATACATCTATATGAGGTATAGACAAACATACACTATGTGAAAAAGAAATTTCCAATGGATTAATTAGGTCCAGGAGATTATTGATGGTTTGAGCCATTTTCTAGAAAGTGTTAAGAAATAAGAAACTCGTTTCGATCAATCAAGCTACAATCGAAAGTCTGATGAAACCAACACTTCAATTGATTTGAGCATCGATAAAATGACAAAAAAAAATCTTCATTTCTCGTAACTTTTAAGCTGTTTCTTTAACACTGACCTTGACTTGACTTATGATGATAAGTTATAGAGTCATAGACTCATCAAGATTACACGTCATGGAATTTTCCAACCTAAAACCTAATACTATTGTCGTTTGAAACAAGGTGGAGGAAGTAGAGCATGATAAAACCATGGGCTAGGGCTTTATAGGTCTTAGAATAAGGCCTTTAATTGGTAACAATATATTTATATTTCACCAGTTATTTTTATTTTTATTTTTTATTTTTTAATAGATCAGGGTCTAAAACTCTCAATAAAAAATATCAAGATTCAAGTGGTGCAGCAACTAAGGCAAGTCCAGACCAGGCCGAAAAAGAGAGCCTAATCATTTACAAACAAGATTAAACCAGGGGCTGAAATTCCTTTACAATAACAAGGCAATTTAAACTAGCACCTATACCAGTAAACAGTATTGAACAACCAGGGACATAACACAAGACCTAAGAAGTCAGCTCGTGGAGTCAACGACATTGTATCATGCCAGACAACTTGGTGCTGAAATGAACCTCGGAATAATCCATCATTGTCTCATACAAAATTACATTTGCCTATGTGCAACTAAACCCCTATGTGCATGTGCTAGTATGTGGGTTCACATCGTCACTGTCGCACAAAAGTTCCCGAGCTTGTCTTTACTAATTTATCTAGGAAAGGGAAACTATGAATGTAGAAAACTACTATAAAAATCAGACAGTGAACTCAGTAAGAAACTGATATCTATATCTGTCCATGTTGAAGATCTAACTGCATATCTTCTAGTGTGTGATTCACGTGTCTTTTCCGAAAGAGAAATCTTTCATTTCTGCCATATGTTGTGAAGTGTGCGTAAAGCTTTCTTCATGACCGACACATGTTGAAGATCTCACCCCGCATTACATCAACAGGCATGTGCTCAAGTGTGCGTAAAGCTTTCTTCATCACCAGTTATTTTTCAATATCAACAGTTCAGCACTCTAAAGGGACCAATGATTGGATCAAATTAACATATTTCCTCAGAAGGAGAGCCTTTGGGTCATTAACCAACCAATCTTTGATCAAAACATTTACATGAGCTAGGGCAAAATTTTATATCTATTTTAGATTAAGAAGTTTTTATTTCTTATTTTTTTACATATTTATTTTTCAAAACATTGTACGTTGATTATTTATTTTATTCTACATTTAATTAAAATATCAATTTTCTTTATTCTTTTAATTGTTTCTCTTTTTTTTCACACACAACAACTACTATCTATTTTTTTTTCTTTTTCTATTATCCAAGCCCTAATGCTCTGATTTATTAGGCTTCACCCAAATTTAGTATCATTCAATGTGATGGTCGTGTCCCCTGCCTACGACTTGAGGTTTGCCATTTTGAAAGATATCCCATTAGCCAAACAAAGTGACTCACTTATAATGCTTTGAAAGTTGGCAAAAATTCTATATAAATGAGAATAAATTTCAGCAAGCATAGCGGAAGTATAACAACGCAAAAACACTAAAATTTACGTGGAAACCCTTTCTCTTTAAAGGGAAAAACTACGGGACAAATTTCGAATAATTTCACTATATTAAATAGAGATTACAACACTTAGAAATACAAGGCAAAAATCTAAAACTGACTCTCTGACTTTTACTCTTTTTCATTTCAATCCTCTAACTTTCAATTTTGTCAATTCAGTCCTCTAACTTTCAATTTTTGTCAATGCAGGCACTACAACAAATGTGGACTATGGTGATGAAACCTTTCGTCACAATATGTCCTTATTTCGTCACTGAATACATATGGTGATGAAATGGTGACGAAACAGCATTCGTCACCTAAGCTCCGTCACAGAATGTATTGGTGATGAAAATGTTTCGTCACCAATAAAAAAATGATAGGTGATGAAATTTTTTCATCACCAATAAAAAATGATAGGTGACGAAAATTTTTCATCACCTAATATTTTCGTCACTAAACCCTATTTTCAGTGACGGAATATTTCGTCACCAAATGTATTTTTTTTTTCCAATTTCAATAGATTAGGTGACGAAGTTTTGCGTCACCGATTGATTTTTTTTATTTTTTATTTTTTATTTCAATAGATTAGGTGATGAATTATTTTGTCACCAATTTCTACTTATAGTCAGATATGGCGACGAAAATTATCGTCACCAATTTTTTTTTATTTATTAATATTCTTTACATTTACTTTCCATTACTTTAACCTGTTCACTTCTAACCAAATCCATAAATAAAAATAAAAAATAAAAAAGACATCCATTCATTTCTAACCAAATCCATAAATACATAAATAAATCCATACAATCTCAAAATGCAATAAAGATGTTCACAAAGTAATTACAACCATTTATATACAAATGATGTCTTAGCTTCCAAACTTTATAGAAAATTATTTGAGTTCAAATAGTCCCACAAAAGCTATCTTTTTGCCACCAATCTCATACCTGCACAAGTAAAAAAGGAAAATACATCAATAACAAACTAGATTGCAAACCTATATCCCTGGTAAGATGTAATACCAAAATATATATATATATATATTATTAGTAAGACAATGCAAAAAAATGTCCACAAAAAACCCAATAACTAACTAGACAAAATAATCATAATACAACATCATATGAAGCCAAACTATCAAAGAAAGAAGACCCACAACACTCTCATCAAATAAAAACCAAACCCCCATTACAAACCATGGAGAATCATAAAGAATGCAGAAAAATCCCAATTTAAAACAAAACAAATAAAGTGAAATCCAAAACAAAAACCCAACCACCACAACGAATAAAAAATCTAGCCAACACTATTAAAAAAAAAAAAAAACTAGCCATCACAATAAACAAAAAACTCAGCCACCACCATAAACAAAAAAAACAGCCACCGCCATCAACACAAAAACCCAGCTACTACCATAAACAGAAAAACCAACCACCACCATTAAACAAAAAGGACAGCCACCACCATTAATACAAAAACCCAACCACTACCATAAACAAAAACCCACCACCACCATTAAACAAAAAACACAGCCACCACCATTAACACAAAAACTCAGCCACTACCATAAACAAAAAACCCAACCATCACAATAAACAAAAAACCCACCACCAACATTAAACAAAAAACTCAGCCATCACAATAAACAAAAAACCCACCACCAACATTAAACAAAAAACTCAGCCACTACCATAAACAAAAAACCCACCACCACCATTAAACAAAAAAACACATTCACCACCATTTACACAAAAACACAGCCACTACCATAAACAAAAAACTCAGCCATCACAAAAAAATTGGTGTGCTTTTGTTTCTATTTCCCTTTTAATTTCAGTGAGTTATGGTTCCTAACTAGAATTGACCATGTTGATGTAATTGAAAAAAATATTGCACGGAGTATATCTACATATCAAGTTACAGTTTATGTGTACAACAAATGTCCCTTTTCTATATGGCCTGCAACAGCACCAAATATTGGCTATCCAAAACCCAAAACACAAAACATTTCAAGCATAAGAACAAACAAGCAAACCACATATAGGTAGTAGCTAAGCCAAGAAAATGGGTGGATAAACAAGCATATATGAGAAAACCCAAATCACAGACAAGATGAACTGAGCAACAAATCATATATTGGCAGAACTCACGTGTTTTTAATGGCCACAACTTCTTCCAATTGCTTCCCCTTGACCCACTTAGAAGCTGAAAATTATGATAGAGAGCAATTAGAACAATCTCTTGCAATAACAAAGGCCACAATGCCATGAAAAAAGGACAATAAGCTAAAGCAGAACACAAACGGCAACTTCCAAAAACTTCACAAATCAGTTAAAGAGACAAATATTTAAAAGCAATTTCTAACTCTAGACCAAGTTTCAGATATTTTCTATGGCCACTTATCCTAAGTAAAACGGAAGTGTGGAAGTATTTAAGGGGCAATCTCAGTGTGAGACCTTAATGATGCAGTTATATAAAATGGTAAAGATTTTGGCATTCTACTACGAGGGCAACTGTGGTTGTTGAACAAAGAAGCCAAACATGTTGCCCCTAAAAGCTAAATAATTTTAAAACACAAATATATATATATATATATATATATATATATATATATAAATATATATGGTAGCCCACATCAGTACAAGGTGCTCCTCAGCATCTTTAGACAAGCAATATCCTTTATACACACCTATGAAAGGATTCAACACCTATAAAGGAAGAGAAACTTTATTTCTATCTGTTTTTAGTTTTTTATGAATGAATTTGTTAATAATACAATATAGCTCAAAGTTCAATAAGTTTTATTAAAGACATAAATTGAGAGAGATTACATTACATTCTAACACAAAGGCATGCTTGAACTTGAATGCATAAAGAGCAATAGATGGACTCTAAAACCATCCAATGCAAATTCACCCCAATTCAACCCCTTTGGACAAGAAACCTAGGTTACACACTGCCAATTGAACAATGTAACAAACACATGCAAGAAAGCCTCAGTCTTAAAAACACAATGCCGACAAAATTAAAATAAATAATAAAAAAAACAATTCTATTTCACTTTCCTAATAAATTTTAGGGAATCCATAGAAACACACTAAATCTATCCAAATAAAAAAGACCCATAAGAGAAAATCCAACTTGGTATGTAAAAACTTGACTAAAAGATTAGACAAACCCACAAAGGAATTAACTTTTAAATGTAAGTTTCATACAAAGACAAAGTCAAAAACTTTAATTTGTGTTATTTTTTCTTGCGCATAACCATGAAACAAAAGGGGAAGACTCTATTACCTTCTCCAATCCCAAAATTTATGTCCTAAAACCAACACCTCCCGAAATCAATATCATGCTAATCCTGAAAGAAGAAAAAAAAGTGATGAGAGAGAGAGGATCGATGACAACGATGAGATAGAGCTTACCGGTCTTTTTGGGAGGTAGAGAGGTGTGGGTCTATACGTGGGAGGAGAAAGAGAGAGTAACAGTGTTTTGTTTGCACAAATAAAAAATAATGAAAAAAAAAAAATCAAAAAAATTTAGAACGTGCCTGAAAATTGGGCACCGCACAAAAAGAAATTTAAAAAATTTGAGATGTTATGTTTACCATATTTGTACAATATTTCCACAACAAATCATAATACAAAGATTATTTTTTTGCCTTAACAAAACAACGTACGACAGCCACACCTTTTTTTTTTTTTTTTAGTTTTTAATCTAGAATCAATGAGAACCACACACATTTGATAGAGATTAGAGATTAGAGAGAATGAAGTAATATAGTGAGCGTTTGGTTTCAGCTGAAGCCAACGTTCACGTTTTCATTTCACGTTTCCGTACTTTTTTTTTTTCAGCGCATGAACAGTAAATTTACTGTGCAGAGACAAAAATTATTGTTCATACACTGTAGCAGTACTGTTTATGTACTATAGCAGCACTGTTCGCGCATTAAAAATATTAAAAATGGATCCCACGGTACTTTTCACACATTTAAAAATTATTTTGTTACAGTGTTTTCAGTTTTCAGTTTCAGCAACAATAAGTTCAATCCAAACGGACCTATAATAATGGAAAATGGAGAGCAAACTTACGCTGGCATTAGATTTTCTGAAATAGAAGTTGAATCTTGCATTTTCGAAGAGCTATTTTGTAGGCATTCTTGGAGCTAACCAAAATGAAGAAAGAGACGAAAAAGGAGAAAAATATCAGACTATTAGAAAGACAAGAAGAAAGAAGATAGAGAGCTAAAGAGATCATTTTGAATTGACGGTGAGGATGAAGTTTTGTATGTGAGAATTTTGGGATTTGTTAATTGATAAGACTAGAGAGTACAATTTATATTAAAAAAACCAAAAAAAAAAAAAAACTAAAGAGAATAAAAGGCAAGACAAGGGAACACGTGAATGAGAAGAAAAAGTTTTGGGGAGTGGGGCCAAATGAAAAGTGAAAACAAGTAAAAAGGAAGTTAAAAAAAGAATTATGTTAAGAACACAATTTTTTTGTACAATTTTATATCATAATTTGTCAAACAATGAGTTATGATTAGTAAAGTTATGTCAGTGGATCATGTAGGGACATTACACATCCTTACTAATCACAACTCATCATATATCAAGTTGTGATACAAAATTGTGTCAAAAATTGTACCCATAGCATAATTCGTTAAAAAATTCATTATCTTGTCCAAATTTTCTGAAAATTTTTAAATAATATAAAAGATATTTTATCATATTTGTAATAAATTACAAAAAATATCATATTTTCTTTAATTAAAATATGTTTTAATCTCTTTATATATAATTTTAATTAAAATTGTTAAATTTTGTACATGTATTTTATTATTTTTATATTAATAAATTATTAAAATAATTATTACGTGTCCAACCAAGGTTCACCATGACTGTACATTGTAGAGTGTACAAATAAAACTTCTTTGTCCTCAAAAACGTTATTATATACTATATTTTGTTAAAAGTCACCTTAATTAAGCTTTTTTCTTTTTCTTTTTCCTTTTTGTGATAATTATGACTAGAAAAAAATAGTAATTTTAGTTAATTAAAAAAATAAACTTAAAAAGTTACTTAATTTTTATATAACATTAATTGATTAATTATATATAATAATTTATTTATTTTTAGGATTACAATTAAACATATGTGATTGTCCACTCTAAGGAAAATTAAACAAATTTAAACGAAAAGTGTCACTAAATGTTACATTTTAAACTACAAAAACTTCAATTTGAACAACTGTTTATGAAATGGCTATTAATCTTTAACCACCTTAAAATTTTGTAATCATGAAAAATATATGAAGATAATGTAATTTAACGGTAGATTTGTCAAAATTCACATTGAATTAAGAAACATAGGGTTGGGTTCAAGTTACACCTGATGTAACTCTAAAAAATGTTACACCACCTAATAACTTATTATTGAATACATATTTTGAAAATCCAACCGTTGGATTACATGTTCTATATGTTCTTAACTTGCATACCAATTTTTATGACAATCGGATGTAATTTACTATTCGATCTATAAACTCATCTTCTATGCATTATTTTAAATTACAAAAACTTGAATTTAAACAATTGATTGATGACATGGCTATTAATCTTTGATCATCTTGAAATTTTGTAAGCAGGAAAAATATATGAAGATAATGTAATCTAACAATAGATTTGTCAAAATTCAAATTGAATTAAAAAATATAGAGTTCGGTTCAAGTTATACCTGATGGAACTCAAAAATATGTTACAGTACCCAATAATTTATTATTGATCATATTTTGAAAATCCAACCGTTGGATTACATGTTCTATATGTTCTTCACATGCATGCCAATTTTCATACCAATCGGATGTAATTTACCATTTGATCTTTAAACTCGTCTTTTATGCGTTATTTTAAATACTAAAACCTGAATTTAGACAATTGATTGATGACAAGCCTATTAATCTTTAATCACCTTAAAATTTTGTAAGCATGAAAAATATATGAAGATAATGTAATCTAACGGTAGATTTGTCAAAATTCATATTGAATTAAAAAATATAGGGTTCGTTTCAAGTTACACCTAACGTAACTCTAAAAAATATTACACCACCCAATAACTTATAATTGAATTCATATTTTGAAAATCCAACCGTTGGATTACATCTTCTATATGTTCTTAACATGTATGCCAATTTTCATGACAATAGGATATAATTTACCATTTGATCTATAAACTCATCTTCTATGCATTATTTTAATCTATAAAAACTTGAATTTAAACAATTGATTGATGACATAGCTATTAATCTTTGATCACCTTAAAATTTTGTAATCACGAAAAATATATGAAGATAATGTAATCTAAAGGTAGATTTGTTAAAATTCACATTGAATTAAGAAATATAGGATTGGGTTCAAGTTACACATGATGTAACTCAAAAAAATGTTACACCACCCAATAATTTATTATTGAATTCATATTTTTAAAATCCAACTGTTGGATTACATGTTCTATATGGTCTTAACATGCATGCCAATTTTCATGACAATCGGATGTAATTTACCATTTGATCTATAAACTCATCTTTTATGCATTATTTTAAACTATAAAAAACTTAAATTTAAACAATTGATTGATGACATAGTTATTAAACTTTGATCACCTTAAAATTTTGCAAGCATGAAAAATATATGAAGATAATGTAATCTAACGGTAGATTTGTCAAAATTCACATTGAATTAAAAAATATAAGATTGGGTTCAAGTTACACCTGATGTAACTCAAAAAAATGTTACACCACCCAATAACTTATTATTGAATTCATATTTTAAAAATCCAACCATTGGATTACTTGTTCTATATGTTCTTAACATGCATGTCAATTTTCATGACAATTCGAGGTAATTTACCATTGGATCTATAAACTCATCTTCTATGCATTATTTTAAAATATAAAAAGTTGAATTTAAACAATTGATTGATGACATGACTTTTAATTTTTGATCACCTTGAAATTTTGTATGCATAAAAAATATATGAAGATAATGTAATCTAACGGTAGATTTGTCAAAATTCACATTGAATTGAGAAATATAGGGTTGGGTTCAAGTTACACCTTTTGTAACTCTAAAAATATTACACCATCCAATAACTTATTATTGAATTCATATTTTGAAAATCCAACCGTTGGATTACATATTCTATATGTTCTTAAAATGCATGCTAATTTTCATGACAATCAGATGTAATTTACCATTTTATCTATAAACTTATCTTCTATGCATTATTTTAAACTATAAAAACTTGAATTTAAACAATCGATTGATGACATGGTTATTAATCTTTGATCACCTTAAAATTTTTTAATCATGAAAAATATATGAAGATAATGTAATCTAACGGTAGATTTGTCAAAATTCACATTGAATTGAGAAATATAGGGTTGGGTTCAAGTTACACATTTTGTAACTCTAAAAATGTTACATCACCCAATAACTTATTATTGAATTCATATTTTGAAAATCCAACCGTTGGATTACATGTTCTATATGTTCTTAACATGTATGCTAAGTTTCATGACAATCGGATGTAATTTACCATTTGATCTATAAACTCATCTTCTATGCATTATTTTAAACTATAAAAACTTGAATTTAAATAATTGATTGATGACATGGCTATTAATCTTTGATCACCTTGAAATTTTGTAATCATGAAAAATATATGAAGATAATGTAATCTAACGGTAGATTTGTCAAAATTCACATTGAATTAAGAAATATAGGGTTGGGATCAAGCAATACTTGGTGTAACTCAAAAAAATGTTACACCATCCAATAACTTATTATTGAATTCATATTTTGAAAATCCAACCGTTGAATTACATGTTCTATATGTTCTTAACATGCATGCTAAGTTTCATGACAATCGGATGTAATTTACCATTTCATCTATTAACTCATCTTCTATGCATTATTTTTAAAACTTGAATTTAAACAATTGATTGATGACATGGCTATTAATCTTTGATCACCTTAAAATTTTTTAATCATGAAAAATATATGAAGATAATGTAATCTAACGGTAAATTTGTCAAAATTCACATTGAATTGAGAAATATAGGGTTAGGTTCAAGTTACACATTTTTTAACTTTAAAAATGTTACACCACCCAATAACTTATTATTGAATTCATATTTTGAAAATCCAACCGTTGGATTACATGTTCTATATGTTCTTAACATGCATGCTAAGTTTCATGACAATCGGATGTAATTTACCATTTCATCTATAAACTCATCTTCTATGCATTATTTTAAACTATAAAAACTTGAATTTAAACAATTGATTGATAACATGGCTATTAATCTTTGATCACCTTGAAATTTTGTAATCCTAAAAATATATGAAGATAATGTAATCTAACGGTAGATTTTTCAAAATTCACATTGAATTAAGAAATATAGGGTTGGGTTCAAGCTACACTTGATGTAACTCAAAAAAATGTTACACCATCCAATAACTTATTATTGAAATCATATTTTTAAAATCCAACCGTTGGATTACATCTTTTATATGGTCTTAACATGCATGCCAATTTTCATGCCAATCGGATGTAAGAAACAAAAAAAATACCAAAATACGCCTTAAACCTAAAAAATAACCGAAATACTCTCGAAACCTTTAAAATGACCAAAATACCCCTTGAGACTTAAAAATGACAAAAATACGTCCTAAACCTAAGAAATGACCGAAATACTCCCCAAAACCTAAAAATTACTGAAATACCTGTGAAACCTAAAAATGACCAAAATACCCTTGAAATATGAAAATTACCAAAATACCCCCCTAAACCTAAAAAATAACCGAAAATACTCTCGAAACCTTAAAAAATGACCAAAATACCCCTGAAACTTATAAAATAACCAAAATACCCCCTAAACCTAAAAAATAACCCAAAATAGCCCAAAATTATAAAAATGAGTATTTGGTCATTTAGGGGTATTTTGGTCATTTTTAGGTTTGAGGGTATTTCGATCATCTTTTAGGTTTAGGGTGTATTTTTATCATCATATAGGTTTTAGGGCCATTTTTTTTTTCATTTTATAGGTTTCAGGGATATTTTAGTCATTTTTTAGGTTTTTGGGGGTATTTTGGTCATTTTTTTAGGATTAGGGGTATTTTGGTAATTTTCAAGCATCAAGGCTATTTCGATCAGTTTTTAGGTTTCGGAGGTATTTCGTTATTTTTTAGGTTTAGGGGTTATTTTGGTAATTTTTTGTTTCAGGGGTATTTTGGTCATTTTTTAGGTTTTGTGTGTACTTTGGTCATTTTTTAGGATTTGGGGGTTTTGGTCATTTATTAGGTTTAGGGGATATTTTGGTAATGTTTAGTGGTTTTTGGGCATATTTGGTGATTTTGGAGGTATTTTGATCATTTTTAAGGTTATTTCATAGGTATTTTGCTCATTTTAGAGATTTTGGGATATTTTGGTCATTTTAGTGGTTTTTTAGCATAATTGGTGATTTTAGAGATTGTAGAAGTATTTTAGGTCATTTTAAAGGTTTCATGGGTATTTTGCTTATTTTAGAGATTTTGAGGATATATTGGTCATTTTAGTGGTTTTTGAGCATATTTGGTGATTTTATAAAAATCGGCTTTGGGTAGGGTATAGATATCTATGGATAAACAGACTGGGTAAAGATTGAGTATGGATACTAATTGAGTATGGATACTAATTGGGTAAGGTATAAAAATTGAGTATGGATACAAAATTATAAATATTTTGTCACCAATTTGTACATTTTTGGTGATGAAATATTGATTTCGTCACCAATTTTAAAATTTTAATAATATTTGGTGACGAATTCTTCTTTTCCTCACTAAATGTTATCATTTGGTGACGAAATTGTTTATCCTCACTAGATTTCGTCACCATAGCCCACTTTTGTTGTAGTGAGGATTCCGTTAAACTCCAATTATAGGTTGCCGTTAATGTCACTGAAATGACGCTGTTTTTTTTTTTTTTTTTTTTAATTTTTAATTTTGAAATTAAAAAAAGAAAAAGAAAAATCTGTACAAAAAAAAAAAAAAAAAAAAAAAAAAAAAGAGTCGTTCCCCTTCCCCTGAAATCAAAACCGACTTCATAGCATCGGTCAGGCCTCGGCGGCTCATGGCAAACTATCTCTGGGGAGATTGGAAAAAACCCACCACGGGAAGGAGGTTCTCGAAGCTTATGGTCGACATTGACGACGATTTCAAACTCAATTTCCAGGGCTTCAAGGATGATGACGAGTCCGATATTGATGAGGAAGATGAGATCCTCAGTTTTGATTTCAGGGGAAGGGGAGGTTCTTGAAGCCTATGGTCGACGTTAACGCGATTTCGAGCTTGATTTCTAGGGCTTCAAGGATGATGACGAGTCCGATATTGATGAGGAAGATGAGGTCCGTGGTTTTGATTTCAAGGGAAGGGGAACGACGTGTCGGTCCCCTTAAATGTTTTTTTTTTTAACAATTTTTTTGTTTTAATTCCGAAATTTAAAAAGAAAAAAAAGAAAAGGAAAATGGCGTCGTTTTAGTGACATTAACGGCAGCCCATAACTGGGGTTTAACAGAATCTTGCATTGACAAATATTTAAAGTTAGAGGACTGAAATGAAAAAAAGTGAAAGTTAGAGGGTCAGTTTTGCATTTTTGCCAAGATACAACTAGCAAAGAAAAAACTCTCTTTTCTTTTCACTCATTGCTCTCTTCCTCACTGTGTATCTCTCACAATTTTTTCTTACTCTTTCTATTTTTCTCTTCTCTTTTACTTGCTCTTAGTCACGCAGTTCTTTAATATTGCACCGTTCTCAGTCTCACTCGCTGGGACTTCTCCTCTTTTCTCTTCTTACTCATTGGTCGAATGGCCTCTCCTTTTATTTCTTCATCTTTTCATTCTTTTCTTCCTTTCACACTCCTGTCATCAAATGACAATAAATAATGCAACTCACTTGCCTTGACTTTGCTTTAGCCAATTTCTTTTTTCTTCAGCTTTCCCTTTTAGATTGAATAGCCTTAATGCATCAACCTTTTTTTTTTCCTCCTCAGCGTGTCCACCATGCCTAAAAAGCATGAAAGACAAGCTCCTTAAATGAGCATGTCTATTACAAATGGGTTGGACCATGGAGCAGTTCACCCAACATTGAAAAGCTTGATTTAAGGGCTTCATGTACATTAAAAAGGGCAATTTAACTATCCTTATTAAAGCCATGCCCATCCACTAGAACAAGGTACGTAATTTCTCTGCCCATTAACTACTTATTGTCATGTCAATTGTCGACCAAGCTAAGTACTAAGGCTGTGTTTGGTTCGTGTAAAAGCATTTCCGGAAAATATTCCATTTTTCGGAAATGCTATTTTCTGGAAAGGAAAATATTTTCATGTGTTTGGTTGCATTTCAAAAAATTTTCCGAAAAATATTTTCTGGTGTTTGGAAAAGAAGAAGGAAAAGACAAACCCAGAAAAACACGGACAAAACCCAGAAAAAAAAAATCATCAACGATCGACGCTTGACTGGCTAGTTCGACGAGGGATGAGATTGCGATCGACACTCGACTGGGTTCGACGGCACGGTGCTTCGCAAGCTCCAATCCGACGACCGCGCCGTCGATCGCAATCTCGTGAAGCGTCGATCGCGATCTCGAGAAGCGTCGATTGCGATCTCGCAAAGATCGGCACGGTGCTTCGCGATTGAAGGCGCGGTCGGACTGGACTAGAGCTCGGGGTTCGCCGGCGATCGTCGGACTGGACTGGAGCTCGGTCTTCTTCCTCTCGCGCACTCGCTCT
Source organism: Quercus lobata (assembly GCF_001633185.2). Taxonomy (NCBI): domain Eukaryota; kingdom Viridiplantae; phylum Streptophyta; class Magnoliopsida; order Fagales; family Fagaceae; genus Quercus; species Quercus lobata. The sequence continues at coordinate 31,065,571 of NC_044910.1, read as the reverse complement.
CTCTCTCTCTCTCTCTCTCTCTCTCTCTCTCTCTCTCTCTCTCTCGGAATTCATTTGAAGTGAAAATAGGAACGGAAATTCATTTCCGTAGTCAAAGCCTTTTTTTTTGGGTCAACGGAAATCAATTTCCGGACCAACCAAACACCCGCATTTCCGGAAGTGATTTTCACCCAAAACAAACACACCCTAAGTTGGATTTAAATTTCCTTTTGTAGGAGAAGAGGCGACTAAAAAACATGAAAGACAAGCTCCTTAAATGAGCATGTCTATTACAAGTGGGCTGGACCATGGAGCAGTTCACCCAACATTGAAAAGCTTGATTTAAGGGCTTCATGTACATTAAAAAGGGTAGTTTAACTATCCTTATTAAAGCCATGCCCATCCACTAGAACAAGGTACGTAATTTCTCTGCCCATTAACTACTTATTGTCATGTCAATTGTCGACCAAGCTAAGTACTAAGGCTGTGTTTGGTTCGTGTAAAAGCATTTCCGGAAAATATTCCATTTTCCGGAAATGCTATTTTCCGGAAAGGAAAATATTTTCATGTGTTTGGTTGCATTTCAAAAAATTTTCCGAAAAATATTTTCTAGTGTTTGGAAAAGAAGAAGGAAAAGACAAACCCAGAAAAACACAGACAAAACCCAGAAAAAAAAAATCATCAACGATCGACGCTTGACTGGCTAGTTCGACGAGGGGCGAGATTGCGATCGACGCTCGACTGGGTTCGACGGCACGGTGCTTCGTGAGCTCCAGTCCAACGACCGCGCCGTCGATCGCAATCTCGTGAAGCGTCGATCGCGATCTCGAGAAGCGTCGATTGCGATCTAGCAAAGATCAGCACGGTGCTTCGCGATTAACGGCGCGGTCGGACTGGACTAGAGCTCGGGGTTCGCCGGCAATCGTCGGACTAGACTGGAGCTCGGTCTTCTTCCTCTCGCGCACTCGCTCGCTCTCTCTCTCTCTCTCTCTCTCTCCCCGAAATTCATTTGAAGTGAAAATAGGAACGGAAATTCATTTCCGTAGTCAAAGCCTTTTTTTTTTGGTCAACGGAAATCAATTTCCGGACCAACCAAACACCCGCATTTCCAGAAAAGCATTTCCGGAAGTGATTTTCACCCAAAACAAACACACCCTAAGTTGGATTTAAATTTCCTTTTGTAGGAGAAGAGGCGACTAAAAAACATGAAAGACAAGCTCCTTAAATGAGCATGTCTATTACAAGTGGGCTGGACCATGAGCAGTTCACCCAACATTGAAAAGCTTGATTTAAGGGCTTCATGTACATTAAAAAGGGCAGTTTAACTATCCTTATTAAAGCCATGCCCATCCACTAGACCAAGGTACGTAATTTCTCTGCCCATTAACTACTTATTGTCATGTCAATTGTCGACCAAGCTAAGTACCAAGTTGGATTTAAATTTCCTTTTGTAGGAGAAGAGGCGACTTATTGAATGAGATCTTGCTATAGTTTTTCCCACCCTCTTCCTTGTGTCGTTCCCCTTAAATGTTTTTTTTTTTTTGAACAATTTTTTTCTTTTAATTCCGAAATTTTAAAAAAAAAAAGAAAAAGAAAAGGAAAATGGTGTCGTTTTAGTGACATTAACGGCAGCCCATAACTGGGGTTTAACGGAATCTTGCATCGACAAATATTTAAAGTTAGAGGACTGAAATGAAAAAAAAAAGTGAAAGTTAGAGGGTCAGTTTTGCATTTTTGCCAAGATACAACTAGCAAAGAAAAAACTTTCTTTTCTTTTCACTCACTGCTCTCTTCCTCACTGTGTATCTCTCACAATTTTTTCTTACTCTTTCTATTTTTCTCTTCTCTTTTACTTGCTCTTAGTCACGCAGTATTTTGATATTGCACCGTTCTCAGTCTCACTCGCTGGGACTTCTCCTCTTTTCTCTTCTTACTCACTGGCCAAATGGCTTCTCCTTTTATTTCTTCATCTTTTCATTCTTTTCTTCCTGTCACACTCCTATCATCAAATGACAATAAATAATGCAACTCACTTGCCTTTACTTTGCTTTAGTCAATTTCTTTTTTATTCAGCTCTCCCTTTTAGATTGAATAGCCTTAATGCATCAACCCTTTTTTTTTCCTCCTCAGCGTGTCCACCACGCCTAAAAAGCATGAAAGACAAGCTCCTTAAATGAGCATGTCTATTACAAGTGGGCTGGACCATGGAGCAGTTCACCCAACATTGAAAAGCTTGATTTAAGGGCTTCATGTACATTAAAAAGGGCAGTTTAACTATCCTTATTAAAGCCATGCCCATCCACTAGAACAAGGTACGTAATTTCTCTGCCCATTAACTACTTATTGTCATGTCAATTGTCGACCAAGCTAAGTACTAAGGCTGTGTTTGGTTCATGTAAAAGTATTTCCGGAAAATATTCAATTTTCAGGAAATGCTATTTTCCGGAAAGGAAAATATTTTCATGTGTTTGGTTGCATTTCAAAAAATTTTCCGAAAAATATTTTCTGGTGTTTGGAAAAGAAGAAGGAAAAGACAAACCCAGAAAAACACAGACAAAACCCAGAAAAAAAAAATCATCAACGATCGACGCTCAACTGGCTAGTTTGACGAGGGGCGAGATCGCGATTGACGCTCGACTGGGTTCGACGGCGCGGTGCTTCGCGAGCTCTAGTCGGACGACTGCGCCGTCGATCACGATCTCGCGAAACGTCGATCGCGATCTCGAGAAGCGTCGATTGCGATCTCGCAAAGATCCGCACGGTGCTTCGCGATTGACGGTGCGGTCGGACTGGACTGGAGCTCGGGGTTCGTCGGCGATCATCGGACTGGACTGGAGCTCGGTCTTCTTCCTCTCGCGCACTCGCTCTCTCTCTCTCTCTCTCTCTCCGGAATTCATTTGAAGTGAAAATAGGAACAGAAATTCATTTCCGTAGTCAAAGCCTTTTTTTTTGGGTCAATGGAAATCAATTTCCGGATCAACCAAACACCCGCATTTCCAGAAAAGCATTTCCGGAAGTGATTTTCACCCAAAACAAACACACCCTAAGTTGGATTTAAATTTCCTTTTTTAGGAGAAGAGGCGACTAAAAGACATGAAAGACAAGCTCCTTAAATGAGCATGTCTATTACAAGTGGGTTGGACCATGAAGCAGTTCACCCAACATTGAAAAGCTTGATTTAAGGGCTTCATGTACATTAAAAAGGGCAGTTTAACTATCCTTATTAAAGCCATGCCCATCCACTAGAACAAGGTACGTAATTTCTCTGCCCATTAACTACTTATTGTCATGTCAATTGTCAACCAAGCTAAGTACTAAGTTGGATTTAAATTTCCTTTTGTAGGGGAAGAGGCGACTTATTGAATGAGATCTTGCTATAGTTTTTCCCACCCTCTTCCTTGTGTCGTTCCCCTTAAATGTTTTTTTTTTTTGAACAATTTTTTTCTTTTAATTCCGAAATTTAGTAAAAAAAGAAAAAGAAAAGAAAAATGGTGTCGTTTTAGTGACATTAACGGCAACCCATAACTGGGGTTTAACGGAATCTTGCATTGACAAATATTTAAAGTTAGAGTACTGAAATGAAAAAAAAATGAAAGTTAGAGGGTCAGTTTTGCATTTTTGCCAAGATACAACTAGCAAAGAAAAAACTTTCTTTTCTTTTCACTCACTGCTCTCTTCCTCACTGTGTATCTCTCACAATTTTTTCTTACTCTTTCTATTTTTTCTCTTCTCTTTTACTTGCTCTTAGTCACGCAGTATTTTGATATTGCACCGTTCTCAGTCTCACTCGCTGAGACTTCTCCTCTTTTCTCTTCTTACTCACTGGCCAAATGGCCTCTCCTTTTATTTCGTCATCTTTTCATTCTTCTCTTCTTTTCACACTCCTATCATCAAATGACAATAAATAATGCAACTCACTTGCCTTTACTTTGCTTTAGTCAATTTCTTTTTTCTTCAACTCTCCCTTTAGATCGAATAGGCTTAATGCATCAACTCTTTTTTTTTTTTTGGTCCCCTCAGCGTGTCCACCACGCCTAAAAAACATGAGAGACAAGCTCCTTAAATGAGCATGTCTATTACAAGTCGGCTGGACCATGGAGCAGTTCACCTAACATTGAAAAGCTTGATTTAAGGGCTTCATGTACATTAAAAAGGGCAGTTTAACTATCCTTATTAAAGCCATGCCCATCCACTAGAACAAGGTACGTAATTTCTCTGCCCATTAACTACTTATTGTCATGTCAATTGTCGACCAAGCTAAGTACTAAGTTGGATTTAAATTTCCTTTTGTAGGAGAAGAGGCGACTTATTGAATGAGATCTTGCTATAGTTTTTCCCACCCTCTTCCTTGTATGCTTCTATCTATCATCCCCCACATTCATCCATTCTATTTTTTTTTCCAACTTGAATTTGAATACAATGCATATTTACGGGTGAATCACAGTATTTTATTTTTTATTTAAATTATTATTTTCACTTCTATAAAATATTGAATATCTTAAATCGTTACAAAAGTTTACAAATATAAGTGAAAATAGTATAAATCGTTGGTGCAAACACAATAATAATTGAAATAACATAACAATAAACTGAATAATATTTTTGAATATTAAAAAGAATAAACACCACAATTAAAAAAAATAAAGTAGTTTCTCTCATTTTCAATGTGAGATTAAACATTTTTACTAATTCGTCATCTTTCATATTCATTCCCTCATTTTTATATTTATATTATAACATTTATTCATTTTAATTATTTAATATTAAAATGCTTTAACAATAACCTTATCAAGATTTATAGAATACTGGCCTATGAAACTATGATAGTGTCTACCACTAAATAGTCCTAATGTTATAGTTTGTATGAAGAATAATATAGGAAATTCAAGAACAAGAAACTTGGAATGAAAAATTGGGTAATGGGCATCCACTTATGACCAAACTATGTCGCTACTCTTTTTCTTTTTGAAGTTCAATTTATCATTCAATTTATCATTTTTTTGAGAATGACCCTAGACAATCTCAAAACATCATTTTCATTTGTTACGACAGTTTACACGTCTTTTCCCGAATGTTCAAACTGAGAGTAATACGAGTGAGTAAAAGGAACGTTGGTGTTTTCGTTAGATGTGTCAAATGACTCACATGTTTGTTACTGAAAGATTTAGAGCTTGCTGGAGTGTACAACAATGGCAGAAATAAGAACAAACAATGAGAGAAAGAGAGAAAAGAGAGAGAGAAGTTTCTGGAGAGAATTCCAAGAAAATGTATTTCACCAACTTAATCAATACAACAATCAAAACTGTTTATATAGTATAATTACATCAAGATCATTCCAGAAACTAAAACCGATCTAACTGAAGATAATCCACTCCATATTATGCTCCGTTATTCAAGGGATGACAGCTGGAAGGCAATTATGACAGCTGAAAGGTTAGAGCTTAATTGTGCACTGAAGCTAACTCTGTAACCCAATGGAGAAACAGAGCATTGGAAGACTTAAACCAAATATAGCATACCAAAACGATCCGTTTCATTAAAACATAAATATGCTAAGTTAAACGACATCGTTGCTAATATGAAATTAGTCATTAACTAGCCGTTTGAGTCTTCTTCTTCTATTTTTGCCCCTATTTTTACTGTGTACTTTGTTTGAGTATCATGACTGATTTTAACGGTTACTTTGTACGGTTCTGCAGTCTTGAGTTGTGCTTTTCAGTTTACTTCCATGACCCGGTCACGGGTTACCACCATTGGAGATTGAAGATGCAGCTTCTTTCTAGGCCTGGCAGCTATGAAGACTTTTTTTTTTAAGGGACAGCTACGCAGACTTTGAAGACTTTTAATGCTATGATTTGTTTGGTTGGAAAAGTGAAAAAGTTAGGTGGGTGAAAAATTATGACTGAGTATCATGACTGACTTTGACAGTTATTTTGTACGGTTCTGCAGTCCTGAGTTGTGCTTTTCAGTTTACTTTCATGACCCGGTCACGGGTTACCATCATTGGAGATTGGAGATGCAGCTTCTTTCTAGGCCTCGCAGCTATGAAGACTTTTTTTTTTTTTTTTAAAGGGACAGCTATGCAGACTTTGAAGACTTTGAAGGCTATGGTTTGTTTGGTTGGAATAGTGAAAAAGCGAGAGGGATGAAAAATTGTGAAAGAAGAGAAAAGTGAGAGAATGAAAAATATTTAGTTTTTTCTCGTATATATTTGGTTGGAGGGATGAAAAAATGGAAGGGTAAAAAATTTTTTTGTTTGGGTGAAAAGAAAGTGGGAGGATAAAAAATGTAATTTATATAAATTGACTATTATACCCTTATTACATAATGGTAATAAATAGATTTATTTATATTCATTAAATAATATAAAATTTACCAACAATTATATTTTTCAATGAGAAGTGTTACGTTTACAACATTTTTTTCAATACTTTCATAACAAAATTTATGTGGAAAGTTGTTACTAGTTTTAATTTGAATCCACCACTGAAATTATTTTTTTACTCACCAATATTAACTAATAACAATCTGTTACTTAAAATTTATTGTGAAAATATTGTGGTAACGTTTCTCAATTAAGATTTTTTATTCTTTTTATATTATTTCTCATTTCTCTCATTTGATTTCATCCATACTTTTTTTTTCTCTCTCCAACTCTCTCTTTTTTTTTTTTTTCTTCCTCCATACACGTTTGTCCTTATCTCTTTATCTCCCCCTTCTTTTCTTTCTTTTCCTCCCTCATTCAAGAACGTTCCACCGAGTGCTCTCATTCTCTCTCTTTTTTCTCCAACACTAGCTCTTTTTTTTTTTTTTTACTTGATTCCAAAATAGCTGTTGTGTTTGTGAAGAGGATAGGTGGGAGAAGGCATTTGTGTAATTCCAAGGTGAGAGCAGTTTTCTCTCCACAATTTTACCCCTGATTTAGGAGGATGCAAATTATGGGTTCAGGAGAGAAAATTTTCTCCAGAGTTTTCCATCCTCAGCATGCCAAACAATGGAAAACACTATTTTTCACCCTATTTTCCTCCCTTTGTTTTCCATCCTCCCTATTATCCCCCAACCAAACACAGTGTTAAACATTAATCTGCATGGAAGTACCAAGCTTTAGCTACACTCATCAATATATTAACACGCTCTAGAAAATTATGAAGGAAAAGAAAAAGTAAAAAAGAATTGAAGATAGTCAAGATACTATTAACTTTATTATAAAAATTGGGTAAATTAACATGTCAATTATGATTCTTATTGATGTTATGTGGAAAACATAATAAATAAAATTTTAATTAACATTTTATTTTGAATTTAAACATTAATACATCAAATTATAACACCTTTTTTAGAAGAAAATTATAACCTAAACTTAATAGTAAATATTCTTGTAAATGGTTTGTATTGTTTTTTTTCTTTTTCTTTTTTAATGTAGAGAATATGTACTCCCCATTTCCCAATTATTATAAATAAAAACAAATTTTTTTTTAATAATTTAATATGTATTTTGATCGGTTTACATTCTAGGCAAACATCAAATCTTTACTTTTCTTTTCATTCTTCTTTTTTATCCTAAGAAAAAGGTAATTAATTAAAATTAAAATAGCAACAACATATTACAATGCAGCATAGTTTTCAGGTCCGGACTGTTCATTGAACCGTAAAAATGAGAGGTTTAAGGTTTTTGAGATTGAACCGGAGTTGAACCGTGATAACGTCTTAATTAATTTAATAATTATTTTAAATATATATCAATACATTAAATTAATAAAAATAAAAAATTAACTAAAGTAATCTAATTCAATTAGAGATCCATCTTTCAAATATTTTTTTATATCATAACTTTCACAAGACAAATAAGAAATGTCAAACTTTTCTCAAGACAGCTAAAATGTTCCCAAGCCGGATCAACCTTTTCCCTTACTCTTGAGCTAGACTTCATTGCATTGGAATCAACTTCATGTGATAGAGTAGACCCAGCCTCTATTTTCATTTTAATCTAAAAGACTAAACAACTAGTCAAACACTCAGACCCATCAATTTTTGAAATACATAGAGTCAAAGAATCACAGCTTCATACAATTTCTGAAATTCACCAATTTTTTACAACAGACCCATCACCTCAAATATCCAAATACATAGTTAACAGTCCACATATAGCTTCACAAACACAAACATATATATACTCTCACATGTAATTGTCACATAATATAATTGATCTTGCAATCAAGTCTAAGAAAATGATGACGATCAATAGCCAATGCTCTTAGATATTTGCAAATATCTTACACTCAATGGAGAGGAAAATTTTGTGTCTCTATTAGGTACTTTTGATGTTCACAGATTCAGCGAGAAAAAACAAGAATAAATCACAATTTTCACATGTAAAATATTTATTTACCTAATCAACTTTCACAGGGGAGGGTGGTAGCCGACAAAGGAGAGAGGCAGAGATGAGAGTGAGGAGAGTTGCAATCTGAGCTAAGAACTCCCATGGCCAATGAGGCAGAGAGGCAGAGATGAGATGAGAGTGAGGTTGAGGCAACGAGGTCGAGGTGTTGAGGTTGAGTTGAGAGAGAGCTCAGAAAGTGTTGAGATTGTGAGAGTGAGGCAATGAGGGTTTCTATTCTTGACCCTTTAAGGATCCAAATGATGCCGTATAGGGGGAAAAGAAGAAGACATAGTGATTTTGAAGAGAAAACGGTGCCGTTTAAGGTTTGAAAAAAGGGACCTGTGTGAACCACTAGAACCACTTACAGTTTTCAAAACCAGGCGGTCGGACCGCAATTCGTCCAGGTCCCTACTTTTTTTTTTTTTGGTTGCATAGAATGGTTCTTGATGTTAAACAGACCTTAAAAATGAACAATTCGAGGTTTTCCCAGTTGGACCGTACAGTTCGGTCCGGGTTTCAAAACCATGCAATGCAGTAGAAACATTAATTCCATTGTCAATGGAATTTAGGAGTATGCATAGGTTGGGAGGAGTTTTTTCAATCCAATCCACCATGTTTGGGTCGAAAAAAAATTCAACCCAACCCACATAATTGAGTTGATCTAGGTTGGACTCATAGGTTGGCCAATATTTTAACCAAAAAAAAAAAAAACTAACTGAGCATTAGAACAATAAATTTTTAAGATTATCAACATAAATAATAATAAATTTATAATCTTATATGTGTGGATTGATTAGGGCATCAAATTAACACAAATAACAACAAATTTATAACCTCACAAACCTTAGCATAGCACCAAACTAACACAAACTTTTTAATTAGTGTGTCAAAGTATTAAAATTACACAAATAATATGAGATTAAAATGAAATGAGAAAATAAGTTAAGAATTTATTTTTTATTCAGGGAAAGAGGCAAAAGAGTATACTAGAAAAATAACAAACATAATCAAAATTGGTGACGTCTTTGCAATCTTGATTCACTACAAAACACACGGGTCTTAGGCCGTGTTTTTTTAAGCTGTGTTTGCAAAAATGCGGCTACAGACGGGCTAAAGCCGCGTTTTTAAAAAACCCGGATTAAAGAAACAACAAAGGCCGCATTTTAAACATGCGGCCATAGAACGCGTCTAAAGCCGCGCTTTGTTAAGCTATAGCCGCATTTTTGGGGGTGGAGCTATTGCCGCATTTAAAACACGCAGTTATAGGACCTGCGTATTTTTTTTTTAATCTTAACTATGGCCGCGTTTAAAAAATGCGGCTCTGAACATTTTTTTTGTAGTGATTACTTCTCTTAGAGGAGCTTTAATGTTGAATGCATTTCCTTGTGATATCATGGGGAACTTCCGTCGATCAGGAATATTAAACCATATGAAATAGACCATATGGGAAGAATGTCTTCGATAACTATTTGAAAAAGAAATTTTAATTAGAGCGTGATTGGATCGTCCATCCGTGTCATGTATACAATGAAGCTAACATAAATGTCTTGTGTATAATTGTTTTGTTTGGGATTGTAAGGTTGAATTTATTCAACCATCTAATTGGCTTTATTCCGTGCCAAATTTGCTTGTAATTCAGCATTTAGTAACCCTGTATTTAGGTGGGCTTGATGTAAGGGTAGTGAGTGAGATAGAGTGAAGTTTGCTCAAGAGTGTGCAAGAAAACAGAGACTCGCGGCTGGGACTCGCGGGTGACTCGCGGCTGCAAGCCGCCAGAAGATGCACACGTGCCAAGCATGCTGGAAGATGAACAGTCATGCTAGCTGGAGCACTACAGGACAAAACAGGACAACTGGCCATACGGTTATCTCGCGACTGGATCTCGCGACTTAGTTAAGCCGCGAGGTCAAGCCGCGAGCCACCCCTGTTTTGTAAAAACCTGACGTTTCACATTCCTCTCCACTCCAGTATAAATACCCCTATTACCCACGATTGAAAGAGAGCTTCCAGAGAGAATTTTGAGAGAGAAACCCTAAAGAAAAACTAGATTGATTCACACATAATCTATACCTTAGAGACTCTTCAAATTCCTCAACTCTCTTCCTCTCCATTGTCAAATCCTTGAGAGGCATTATACCAAACCTGGTTCTCACCATCATCATCACTGTGAGACAGTTGTTTGGATTTCTGGGAAGCAGTTAGGAAGGAACCAATCTTCATTGGTTGATGCTACGGTCTAGTAGCGGAATCCGGGAAGCTAGAAAAGAAAAAGGTTCGGCGCAACCTCGTTGGAGCAAGAAGCTTGGAGGGCTTAGGTGCACTGGGTAGATTAGGCTTGGAGGGTCTATTGCTGTCCTTGTATCCCAACTATATTTTCTAGTGGATTGATTACCGCTTGGAGGGCGGCGGAGAGGTTTTTCGCCGAGGGCTTCGGTTTCCTCTTCGATAACACATCGCGTGTTGTCTTTGTGTTTGCATCTTCCTTCCTCTCTATCTTTGCCTTTTATTTATCTGCTGTGGATTTTATTCTGTTATGGCTTAGATAGTATTTAATCAATTTCGTATGATAGCATATGTTAAGTTTCCGCACACTAGTTGTTTGACATATTGCTTGAATTGATTAAGTTGTAATTTGGGGGTCTAAACGTTCAAAGGTGTTTTTACACGTTTTTTGAACTTTCAATTGGTATCAGAGCGGGTACACTTGTTGTGGTTTTACTACCTAAGTGTGATCCTAGACCCCTGTGTTGTGGTTGATTGTTTTGATTTATACCATGCTAGAGTATTTGTTCACATGCTGGAATTTCTTGAAAGTCAGAATCATGTCTTACATAGTAGCATATCTGAATCTAAATCATTGATAAAGAAATATAAAAGAAAGAATAGAACGTTGTGTGAGATGATTGAGAATCTGAAAATGAAAAATCAATATGAAAGAAGCATGAAAACTGTTGATGAGTTTGTGTTTGAAGGTCAAGAATGTCTGTCAGATGTGAACCTTTTTGTGCATACCTCATTGAAGGTGTTTAATGCATGTTTGTGGTATCTTGACAGTGGGTGGTCTCGCCATATGACAGGGGATAAGTCTCTGTTTAAGACACTCAAAGAAAAGGTTGGTGATTATGTGACCTTCGGTGATGGAAGTCATGCTCAAGTCCTAGGCAAAGGAACCATTGAGATACCTGGTTTGCCGCTGTTGAAAGATGTGCTGTACATGAAAGGGCTGAAGGCGAATTTGCTGAGCATCACTCAAATTTGTGATGATGATTTTCTGGTACAATTCTCTAAGAAGGGATGTGTGATCATCAATGAAGAGGGGATTCAGGTTTTGGAAGGAAATCGGACTACAGATAACTGTTATGGAATAGTTCCCACGGCACCCATATCATGTAGAAGTGCTCGTGTGGATATGTTGGAGCTGTGGCATCATAGATTTGGGCATGCCAACTTCAAACAAGTATCAAAAGTCTCCAAACTAGAAGCAGTCGAGGGACTTCCTAAGTTTGGAAAAGTGAAGAAGACCGTTTGTGGTGCGTGTCAAATGGGGAAGCAAACTAAGGCAAGTCATCACAAGGTGAATGTGATAGCCACCTCTCGGTGCTTGGAGTTACTTCATGTTGATCTAATGGGGCCTACCAAAACTGAAAGCCTAGGGGGAAAGAGATACATTATGGTTATTGTAGACGACTACTCAAGATACACTTGGGTTGAATTCCTTAGAGAAAAATCAGAAGCTTGTGAGAGGTTGGAGATTCTGTGCAAGAAACTACAAAATGAAAAAGGGATTCCGATAGCCAAAGTTAGAAGTGATCATGGGAGGGAATTTGAGAATGCAAGATTCGAGTCCTTCTGTGAAAAGAGTGGAATTAAGAGAGAATTTTCAGCTCCCAAAACTCCACAACAAAACGGAGTGGTAGAAAGAAAAAATCGTGTGATTCAGGAGATGGCAAGAGTCATGTTGCTTAACAAGCAAATACCTCAAAAATTTTGGGGAGAAGCTGTCAACACCTCGTGTCACATTGGCAACAGGATTTTCTTTCGAGTTGGTACAAAGAAGACTGCCTATGAGATATGGAATGGGAAGAAGCCAAAAGTGAAGTATTTCCGGGTGTTTGGAAGTAAATGCTATATCTTAAATGATCGAGAGAATCTTGGGAAGTTTGATGCGAGAAGTGATGAGGGTATTTTTCTTGGCTACTCTACTACAAGTCGAGCGTATAGAGTGTTTAACAAGAGAACAAAGACTGTGATGGAGTCCATAAATGTCAAGATTGATGATGCCTTACCTAAGGTGGAAATGATTGATGATGTAGAAGGGCCGAGCACCAAAGAGGCAGATGTTGAGGTAGAAGCTTTGGATATAGAAGGTGAAGAACCTATACCAGAAGTAGAATCGACTCCAATCAACCAAAGAATGGAAACGAGATCGATGTCTAGAACCTCAAGCCCTCTTACTCCTCCTGAAGTTCATCCTCCTATCTCTCGTAGTGAGGAAGTTTCCACTTCAAAAAGGCCATCTTCAAGAGTTATCAAGAATCATCCGGAAAGTAACATCATAGGATCTCTTGATGACGGTCTTCGCCTCAGGAAAGGAAACATTCTGCTAGCTAATCATGTAACATATCACTGCTATCTTGCACAGTTTGAACCAAAAAGGGTTGAAGAGGTTCTTCAAGATGAGAATTGGGTTGAGTCAATGCATGAAGAGCTGAATCAGTTTGTGAGGAATGATGTGTGGGAACTTGCTCCACGGCCTGAGAACATTCATGTTATAGGGACAAAATGGATTTTTAAGAACAAAACTGATGAAGATGGAGAGATAATCCGAAACAAATCTCGGTTAGTAGCTCAAGGATATATTCAAGTAGAAGGAGTGGATTTTGATGAATCTTTTGCTCCGGTGGCAAGACTCGAATCCATTCGCATCCTCATGTCCATTGCGTGCACCTTGAATTTCAAACTTTATCAAATGGATGTAAAGTGCGCGTTTCTGAATGGATATCTAAATGAAGAAGTATTTGTTGAGCAACCAAAAGGATTTGAAGATCCTCATTTTCCAGATCATGTCCTAAGATTGAAGAAAGCCCTTTATGGCTTAAAACAAGCGCCTAGAGCCTGGTACGATCGTCTTACACAGTATCTTCTAGACAGAGGTTTCAAGAGAGGGTATGCAGATCGAACTCTGTTTGTCAAAAATGATGAAGGTTATCTCCTTGTGGCACAAGTCTATGTTGATGACATAGTGTTTGGGGCAACCATCGAAGATCGTGCTACTGAATTTTCTGAAGAGATGAAGAAGGAGTTTGAGATGAGTATGGTGGGGGAGCTCACATTTTTCTTGGGTCTTCAAGTCAAACAACAGAAGGAGGGTATTTTTGTATCTCAAGAAAAGTATGCCAGAAACATTGTCAAGAAGTTTGGACTAGAATCCAAAAAACATGCCTCCACCCCCATGAGCTCTTCCACTAAACTGAATGTGGATTCGTCGAGAGTTGAAGTAAGTCCTACATTGTATAGGAGCATTATAGGGAGTTTGCTCTACCTTACAGCCAGCAGACCAGACATTGCTTTTAGTGTGGGCGTTTGTGCCAGGTACCAAGCTAATCCGAAGGAATCTCATCTGACTGCTGCTAAGCGAATCATTCGATATGTGAATGGTACTGCAAACTATGGTCTGTGGTATTCAAAAGACTCAAATGATTGTCTTGCTGGGTATTCAGATGCTGACTGGGCTGGCAGTGTAGACGATCGGAAAAGCACTTCAGGCGGATGTTTTTATCTTGGTAACAATCTTGTCTCATGGATGAGCAAGAAGCAGAATTCAGTGTCTCTATCTACTGCAGAAGCAGAATACATCGCTGCTGGAAGTTGCTGCACTCAGCTTCTTTGGATGAAGAAATTACTTCATGACTATGGAATTCCTCAAGAAACGATGTGTGTCTTCTGTGACAACACCAGTGCCATCAATCTTTCCAAGAATCCTGTTCAGCACTCTAAGTCTAAACACATAGAGATACGCTACCATTTCATTCGGGATTTGGTAGAGGAAAGAGTTGTGTGTCTTGAGTTCATACACACCGACAATCAAAAGGCGGACATCTTCACCAAGCCTCTCGATGGTCCACGGTTTGAATCACTCCGTAAGACCATTGGTGTCGGTACAATTCCTTGATTCTCTTGTGTGTTGTGTGCTTCACATATTTCTAATTTGATATATTTGCTTGTGATGTGGCACACACTTCCTTGTTAACCCTTTGTGCAATATGCTTATTGTTTGTTTGTCCTTCTGTTAATTTTGTTGGTTCTTTCTTTGATTGTTCAATCACTTTTCTTCTTTTATGTCAAAAATCCAAAAATCACATAAAAATAGAAAATCAAAAAGCTTGATTGACTTTGTTGAGTTTTTTGTCTCAAAACTTGTTTTGCCTTGTACCTTTGTGCTAATGGCTTTGTGCATTTTCGAGCATTGCTTGTTTTCATGCACTTATATCACTGTGGGAAAAATCTGGAAATCTTTGTGATTGTTGTAAATAGATCTTCAAACTTGTCATGAATGATTAGTGAATGGTTTTGTTGATCTTGAGACTTGCATAGACTTGTGTCTATATATCTTCCCACTCTCTATTTTTGTTTTGTTAAACAGAGCTCACCAAATGTAAATCTCCAAATGAAAAGAGATATTGAGCTGCAAAAGCCTGTCGCACATTCTAGTATTTGACTAGGAAAAAGGGTAAGCGACCTTATATTGAAGTGAATGTTTATTCACAAAGCCAAAGGCTTATTCCTTAAAGTGAAATATCATATATCACTCTCACAATGAGAGGTGATTGACTCAAAAGATCAAAAAGATCAATTGTTATGATTGAAAGTGGAGTCAAATGTAAAGCTCCAAATCATGTTATCAAGTTTTGTGGGAGGTCATATATACATATTTCTATAATTGAGATGGGTCACATGATCTAGTGCTAATTGTGTATGCCTTGGTTGAATTGATCATTGAAGCTTCACATTAGACGAAGGACTATCTCATTGTTGATATCCACACACAACACACAAGTTTATGTTCAATAAATGCCATATTCATTTGTGTGATTGTACTTGATGAAATATGTTTTCATATGCTCAATCTTTGTTAATTCAAGCACAAAAAGATTTTTGAGTGTTTTAGGTGTTTTTGGAAAGTATTTTGTTTGAAAAATCTGAAAATTTCAAAAATCCAGTTTTTGCCCTGTTTTGGCGGCTCTGTCGCGGGTATGTCAAGTCGCGAGCCTCAGTCGCACCTTCGCTGGTCATTTTTGGCGACTTGTTCGCGAGTGGAAGGTCCAGTCGCGAGGTTCACTCAGAGATTTTCGCGGCTCATCTCGCGACTCACTCGCGGGTAGACCTTCCAGTCGCGAAAAACACTTAGAAAATTTTTTCAAATTTTTGTTCTTGTGTACTTTGGCGGCTTGAGCTGGCGACTGTGTGGCGACTTAATCCAGTCGCGAAAAACGCGTGTTTTGCAGAAATAAGGGCAGTTTTAAACTTTTTGTTTTTCCCTCGATCTTTTTGTGACTGTTCATTGTCTTTTTCATCTGCTCTTACCCATCCCACCGTGTCTCCATTTTCGATCTCCATTGTTTGCCTCCTTTCAGATCACAATCGTCGTCTAACAGGTATGATATTCTGTCTTGAACTCTTTTTTACTTGTTGTTATGGTTTTCCCTCTGGATTTTTCACATTTGTTTGTGATTTTGTGATGGGTTTCTAGCTCAACTATTTCTCTTTGTCCATGCTTAGCTTATGGAAACTTGTGTTTCCGTTTTTGAGCTAGTTTATTTTGGATGGTTTTTGTGTTCTTCATCATGTGCTTAGCTAGGGTTTGCTCATTTGTGTCTGATCTGCTGTTGATGTCGTGTTTCACTATGATCCTGTGTGGTTTCCTGTTGATGTGTTGTTGAATGTGGGTCCTTTTTCAGCTGATTCTGTGGTTCTTTTTGATCTTCATCTACGGTGTACTTCAATTTGGGCTTTTTGTGTCCCTCATTGATTTTGTCTGACCATTATCATCCAGCTATTAGGGTTTCTTCATTGTCCCTATATTTCCACTAACCCTCTGCTAATAAAGCTTGTTAGATTGTGTTCTGTCATTTCCCTTGTTCATATTGCAGACTGGTCATGTCACCATTTAAGAGAGCTGCTGTAAAAGGAGGTAGTTCCAAAGGGAAGGAACCAGTCATAGATGTTGATAATTTCTCACCTCAACCAAAAGGGACTCGTTCTTCATCGAAGAGATTCGATCCCGACAGGTTCAGATCATATGCAGCCTATCAGTCTTATGAGAATTTCTTTCTTCATGCCACACCATTACTAGAGAGAGCTTTGGATCAGTCATCACTTCATGACACTGACATTCCGAAATGGTTTGCTCACAAGGATTGGAATTACCTTCTCTCTGATCCGGATGACGCGTATGAAGAGTTGGTAAAAGAATTTTATGCCAACGCAATTGTGGAAGGAGATGAACTTAAGTGCTGGGTTCGGAAAAAGAGCTTTTCTGTCTCTCCTGCATATCTGGCAGAAATTCTTCACATCAACAGACCCATTTTCCGACATTCGCCAGTTTACGATGATCTCTGCCCTGATGAGGAGCTTCTTAAAGAAAGTCTTGGTCAAGATTTGGAGTTCTCGCCCAATGGCAAGTCCATCAGTGTTTCCTCTCTCTCTCCAAAGCTAAGAGTGCTTACAATTGTAATGTTTCACAATTTGTACCCTTTGTCCAGCACTGGGTACATGAACCTTGGACGGGCTTTGTTTCTTCATGATCTAATCTCTGATGTGGAAATAGACATCTGTGCTCATATCTTTCATGTTCTGCGCAAAACGGTTCTTCGAAATGAGTCTCGGATATGCGTTCCTTTTTGCAGTCTAATTTCCCGGATCTTGAAGCTCAAGGGAATTTATCCGATGGCTGATGAATCCCCTATGTCCAAACCAAGTCCAATCAACATGCGCACATTCAATGCAAGCATTGGACATAGTCGGAAGAGAGCCAAACCAGAAACTTCTGCATCTCACAATGACTCTCAGTTTAGCACTCTCTCCCTGGATGAGAAACTTGTTCGCATTGCCTCCTCTGTCACCGAGTTGAGTACAAAGATGTCTGGCCTCACAGCTTCTCTACACCATCAAAACACTCGGTGGGATATGAAGTTTACTTCTCTTCAAACTCAACTGGATCAAATTCAGAGAAAACTGGAAGAGGATGACTAGCATATTCCATGACAAAAAGGGGGAGAGATAGGCATGATCAAAGGGGGAGTAGGCATAATCAAAGGGGGAGTGTCTTTACATTCTTCTTCTCTTTTAGTTGATATTGTGTTTTGTAAACTGTTATTCAGGATGTTTGTGTTTTGTACCCATATGCTTGTGTAAGCTTTTAGGGTTTATGTTTATTGCATAGTTTTGTAGGCTTTATGGTATGTACCTTACTTAGTGCAGCCTTTATGCTATGTTGAAATCAGTACTTTAATCTAAATGGTATGCATTTTGGTTCATGTACTGTCACTCTTGTGCCCTTGTAGGATTGTTCCTAGATGCATATGCCTTGTGTGTTATGCATTGGTTGAGTGTTGAGCATACAAGTGTCTTGCCTTGTGCTTGTTAACTTGTATGTCCTTGTGTTCATTCCAAGTGTGAATGAGCACTGTGATCACTACCTTGTGGTGTTCACTTGGTTGATCAAGCCATGATTTGTTTCATAACTCCATCTTTGCTTGATCACATATTGCCTGTTTCATATGCATTTTATAATTTTCTGCTTACAATGATCATGGTGTATTGTTGTGTTTCAGGAGTATTATGTTCATATGATTCAAGTGCTTCACAGCTTCTAGAGTTAGGTGTGAGTGAGTTTTGTTCAACTGTTCCCAACTCACATGTTAAGTCTAGAGTCTGTTTTAGGGTTTTGTCACGGAATAGCCAAAGGGGGAGATTGTAAGGTTGAATTTATTCAACCATTTAATTGGCTTTATTCCGTGCCAAATTTGCTTGTAATTCAGCATTTAGTAACCCTGTATTTAGGTGGGCTTGATGTAAGGGTAGTGAGTGAGATAGAGTGAAGTTTGCTCAAGAGTGTGCAAGAAAACAGAGACTCGCGGCTGGGACTCGCGGGTGACTCGCGGCTGCAAGCCGCCAGAAGATGCACACGTGCCAAGCATGCTGGAAGATGAACAGTCATGCTAGCTGGAGCACTACAGGACAAAACAGGACAACTGGCCATACGGTTATCTCGCGACTGGATCTCGCGACTTAGTTAAGCCGCGAGGTCAAGCCGCGAGCCACCCCTGTTTTGTAAAAACCTGACGTTTCACATTCCTCTCCACTCCAGTATAAATACCCCTATTACCCACGATTGAAAGAGAGCTTCCAGAGAGAATTTTGAAAGAGAAACCCTAAAGAAAAACTAGATTGATTCACACACAATCTATACCTTAGAGACTCTTCAAATTCCTCAACTCTCTTCCTCTCCATTGTCAAATCCTTGAGAGGCATTATACCAAACCTGGTTCTCACCATCATCATCACTGTGAGACAGTTGTTTGGATTTCTGGGAAGCAGTTAGGAAGAAACCAATCTTCATTGGTTGATGCTACGGTCTAGTAGCGGAATCCGGGAAGCTAGAAAAGAAAAAAGGTTCGGCGCAACCTCGTTGGAGCAAGAAGCTTGGAGGGCTTAGGTGCACTGGGTAGATTAGGCTTGGAGGGTCTATTGCTGTCCTTGTATCCCAACTATATTTTCTAGTGGATTGATTACCGCTTGGAGGGCGGCGGAGAGGTTTTTCGCCAAGGGCTTCGGTTTCCTCTTCGATAACACATCGCGTGTTGTCTTTGTGTTTGCATCTTCCTTCCTCTCTATCTTTGCCTTTTATTTATCTGCTGTGGATTTTATTCTGTTATGGCTTAGATAGTATTTAATCAATTTCGTATGATAGCATATGTTAAGTTTCCGCACACTAGTTGTTTGACATATTGCTTGAATTGATTAAGTTGTAATTTGGGGGTCTAAACGTTCAAAGGTGTTTTTACACGTTTTTTGAACTTTCAGGGATCTAATGAAAATGAAGAAGAAATAGAAAAGTAGGAGGATAGAAAAAATGGAGGAATAATTTTTTTTTTTTTTTTTTGGTTGATAAAAAAAATGGAAAGAAAGAAAATATAGTTTGTATAAATTTACTCATATGTCCTTATTAAAAAATGATGCCTAGTTAAAAAAAAAAATAATAATAATCTATCACCCAAGTTTATTAAAAAAGAAAAATCACGACCAATTAAAAAAATCACGTCTAGTTAAACCCCCCTCCCCCCCCCCAACTGAAAAAGAAAAAAATAAATTAAAATAAGAAGAAGCATAGCAAAATGCCCTAAAAGGAGCAAAAAAAAAAAACAAAAAAAAAAAAAAAAACAACGAAAAACAAGAAGAGAAGCCATGTATCACACCAAAAAAAAAAACCAAAATATGAGAAGAGAGGTGCACCCAAAAAAAAACCAAAATATGAGAAGAGAGGTGGCTTAGTCAATTGGCTACAACTACTCCCCCCCCCCCCCCTTCTCTTAAAGTTGGGAGATAGCATTTTGGTAGATCTAGGAGAAAACACTTAAACCCCGCCAATTTTTTCCCTTTGAAATCCACCAAGCTAAACACCTCAAAAACATTTTCTCATCGATTTTCTCATATTTCTTTTCCATCTCCCTAAAATCCACCCAACCATGGACTGTTAATCTTGTACTAATGCTTTTATAGGGTGTGGAGCTATACTTTTTTTTTTTTTATAGATGACTTGCTACAGTGCACATCTATAGATAGATGTGCACTGTAGCTTAGAGCAAAAAAAAAAAAAAAAATTTATTCCTACGCCCATTAAAATACTACCTCTCTCTCTCTCTCTCTCTCTCTCTCTCTCTCTCTCTCTCTCTCTCAACTCTGATCTCCTCTCAACTCTCACCTCTTAACTCTTTCTCAACTTCCTCTCATCGCTACCAGCCCACCCCCACGTTGCCAACCCACGTCGCGGACCCCACCGCCGATCCTTTTCACCCTTACTTGGTTTTTTTTTTTTTTTTCCTTGCCGTGGGCTGTGGTGTGGTGGTGGTTGTGGTTGTGTGGGTAGATTGGCGTTGGTGGGTGGTTGGGTTTGTCGGCATCAGTGGATGGCTCAGGTGGGTGGCTTAGGTGCGTTTTGTGGTGGTGGGTGTGGGTGTTGCCACCGATCAACCTCAGACCCACACCGCCAATCAAACTGCTTGCTTGCCGATCGGGTGGGTTTCTTGTGATTTATTATTTTGTCTGGTCTGGGTTGAGGAAAAAAATTGGAGATTTGGGGTTTTTTTTTTTTTTTTGCCTGCTGTGGACTAGTGGTGGTGGTGGTGGTTGTGGCTGTGGCTGATGGTAGAGGTGGTTGTGGCCGATGCTGTATATGTTTTTTTGGGTAGTGAGATATATTATTTTATTGTAGTGGTTATATTATTTTATTGTGATATTTATATTATTTTATTGTATTGAAAGCTAAAATAGATCCACTGCTACAGCATGTGTGTAGGTAAAATAGATAAAGTAACTTTTGGTAGAGCTAAAAAGCTAAATTTTTAACTCCACTGCTATGGATGCTCTTAACAATCACTCTTTTTTCTCCTCTCCCAAGAACACTTCTTATTATTATATTCCTTAACTTTTATTTAAATTGATATAAATTTTACATAACATATAAATATAATAGACTAATATTAGTTTTGTAAAATCATATAGTCCACCACATAAATAAAATAATGTTATGTTTGATTGGTTGTCTAATTTTTAATAATCTTTAAAGTAATTCTTTGTCTTAATTATTATACCGAATAAGTTATAATTTAATTTTAAAATTTATATTTATGAGCAAGTTAAAAACTATTTAACTTGTATTGTATATTAAATTGTGTTTCTAGTACTAGTTTACACTAATTATATACATAATATGAATATAGTGTATACAAAAAAAAAAAAAAAAAAAAAAGTACTCCTATAAAAAAAAAGGGTACTATTTCGTTATTTATTTGGCCCCCAAAGTTAAAGTGGCCACTTAAAATTTGTTGTGAAAATATTATAAATATAACATTTTTTAATAAATAAATGTTTAAAGTATATCTTGGCGCGATTTCTTATACAATGGTAATAAGTTCTAAATAGTGAAATTTATTCACAACATCAAAGAATTTTGAATTTGAACATTTAGGCTGTGTTTGTTTTGGCTTCAAATTACTTTCGGAAATGCTTTTCCGTAAATGTGGGTGTTTGATTGCGCATGAAAAATTCATTTTTCGGAAAATATTTTCAGTTGACCGTAAAAATCATGGCTTTGACCCGAAAAATTTTTTACACTTCTATTTTACCTTCAAACCATTTCCAAACTTCAGACGCGCAGAGAGAGAGAGAGAGAGCATAGGTGGCCGCCCAGCCAAGTTCCAGCTAGCCCAGATCGTGCCGCCCCCACCGTCGCCTCCACCGCCCAAATCATGCCTCCTTACCACCCAGAATGAAGAGAGAGTAGAGAGCCTTTTAGCTCATGACCAATCGTGCCACAAAGAAAGCCGAGATCGCCGAGAAATTGATGGCTTCCTTTCTTCCTCCAAAGCTTCAATCTTTACCTTCTCTTTCGATGAAATTGATGGCTTCGATCACTTTGATTTGAAGAGAATGGATCATTGGGTTGTGGCCTGTGAGTCAGTGGTGGTGGGGATCGGTGTTGTGGGTCCTTAGGTTATGGGCTGTGGCCGGTTGTGTGGGTTTTTATTGGGTTGTGGTGGGTTTGTTGATAGCCATTGTTGATGTGGATGGGTTGTTGAGGTGGATTTATGGTGGTGTTGGTTGTTTTTTTTTTTTTTTTAATCAGAGTTGTTGTGGTGGCAAGTGGCGGTTTGTTGATGTGGGTGGGTTGTTGAGGTGAGTTTGTGGTGGTGTCGGTGGTTTTTTCTAATATAAAATTTATTTGGAAGCTAAAAAAATAGCTGAGAAAATGTAAAAAATTTGTGGAAAAATAACATTTTTAGAATGTTACCAAACACTGAAAATTGTTTTCTAATATAATTTTTAAAATACAACCAAACTCTAGAAAATATTTTTCTTTCCCAAAAATATTTTACACCCGAAAAATATTTTACATCGAAACAAACACAACCTTAGGAGACGAAGGAAATTTCTTGGCTGTATCCAATCACTGTCCAACTTGTGCTTTGGTCCTACCCCAAGAACGTGAAGTCACTCTAAGACAGGTGTAGTGGACCATGATGAAGCTTCGCTCCTTCTATAAAGCTCTACGCCCACCCCATACTCAATAATTGCTTAGCTCATCTCCAAATCCGACCCATCTCTCCCCATTTCACTAAATAAGTTAAAACAGTATCTATAACGTAAATAAATTTCAGATTTAGCAATAATCAATCAGAAGACTCTAATACAAGAATCAATATTCAAGTATTCACACACGTATGAGCTTTAAAAAAAATTCAAAACAACTCAAACTTCGAAAGCCTGGTCCATTGTCAGTTCTCACGTGCTCATGTTTTCAGTCTTTACCTTTCGTTTTGTTTTTTTGGTAATTGTGTTTTCCACTTTTTTATTTTATTTTTTTGGGTAACCGTATTTTCCACTTTTCACTTTCATACGAATAAAGATGCATTATCTTGTCACACGGTCTGACCAAATTTCTTGTCTTGTTTTCATTTTCAAAAAAACAAGTGCCAAAATTTCTTGTCTTGTCACACGGTCTGACGAGTAAAGATGCATTGTCTATGTCACGTCGTCTGACCAAAAAACAAAAGGAAAAAACTTACAAAAGAGCGAAATTTTGTATCACACAGATCACTTGCTTCCTTTCTCTTTTCTTTACTCAAAAGGTATCACACAGATGCCTTCTCAGTGCCAAACTGAAAGCTCCAGTTAAAAAAAAGCTCCAGTTATTGAGGTTTCTGGGATTTTTTTTCTATGACTACTTGACTAACGATAAGAAGACAATAATAGAGCAACTGAACGTACAATGAAATATGCATCACGGCAGCACATAGTTGATATTTTTGTACGCGTAAAGAAACAAATGCATGTGCATCTTGGTGACCTTTGTTAAAGTACAATGGAAAGCATGTGAAATATCATTTTCTCTAGCGAGACACAGCAAGGAGAGAATGTAGCTTCTATTATTAGAGCACCCACAGCAGATGTGCTAAATGTGTCAAATGTCAAATTTTTGGCATATTTAGCACACCAAACACAAAAATTGAGCTTTATCAGATGTTCCAAATGGCAAAAATTATACCACATATGAACAGTACCGTTGCAAATTTGCAACGGTACGGACAGATGTTGTAAAAATTTTATTATTTTATATTCCCTTTTCTCTCTCCTCTCTCTTCATTTTCTTTCTTTTCTCCTCTCTCATTCTCCAGTTCCCTCTCTCTTCTTTATTTTTTCTTTTCTCCTCTCTCACTCTCCGGTTCCCTCTCTCTTCTCCCTGTACCGGTTCCCTCTCTCTTCGACCAGTTCAGCATGTTTACCGTCAGCGACAACGGCGTAGCTCCGACGACGACTGCACGCTCCGCCAAGCTCGATCTCGCTCCAGCCACTCGATCTCACCCACGCTCCAGCTACGCTCGATCTCACCCCGAGGCCGCCATCGATCTCACGCTCAGCCACGCTCCAGCCACTCTGCCTCTCTCTAGTTGTGGGTTTTTTTTTTTTGCTGCAATTTGGGTTAATCTGATGGTGGAGGTGGGCTGTGGGCTATGGGCGGTGACAGTGGCAGGGGTGGTGGGCTGTGGGGGTGATGGCCCTCTCCTCTCTGTTTGAATCGATGGCTATTTGTTTGTTTGAATCGGTGCTGAATCGGTGATGGTTTGGCATTTTGGTGGTGGCTGTGCTTGGTGATTGGTATTTGCTGGTGTTTTTTTTTTTTTTTTTTTTTTTTTTTCCTGTTTTGTTGTTGGCTTCTGCCTTGCTGGGTGTGTGATGGTGGGGTGGTGGTGGTGGTGGTGGTGGTGGTGGTTGCTACCTTGCTGGGCATGTGTGGTGGTGAAGTGGTGGTTGTGCCGGTGGTGGCTGGTCGGTGTTGTTGCGACAGTGGTGGTTGGTGGATGTTGTTGCTGGGTGATTGGTATTTGTTTGTTGTTGGTGGCTGAGATAATATATTATTTTAATGAGTAGTATATATTATTTTAATGTATAGAATTGAATGATAAAACATCTGATAAATGGGATGTTGTAAAATGATGTGGTAAAATAATAAAGTAGGTCTTTAATGTGGCAAAATGGCATAATTTTTGCCACAGCTGCTGTGGATGCTCTTATAGTTCTTTATTAGCCCGAGGTGGAGAATCATTGATTTCTTTCTGGTTGATAGTGCAATTCTGGTCAAATTTTCCATTTGAAGTTCCTCATTATCCCATGGTCACTGTCTCTAAGAGCCGGTTTGGTTAGAGTATAGAAAAATGAGAAGATATAAAATAGAGAGAGAATGAAAAAACGGAAAGATAAAAAACTTTTGAGTTTATCTTATTTATGTTTGATTGAAAGAGTGAAAAAATGGAAAGATGAAAAATTTTATTGTTTGATTGAAAATAAAGTTTGTATAAATTTATTATCATGTTCTATTAAATAAAACAAAAAGTAACACATTATATTTTTAAAAATTGTGTATAGATAGAAATAAAATAAAAAGCAACACATTATACTTTAAATAAAATTGTGTATAGATGGACACTTCATTAAAGTTAAAAAAAAAGAAAAAAAAAAAGAAAAGAAATTAAGCCAAAAGTGTTTTCTAAAATTAAAAAAAAAAAAGAAAAGAAGCCGACACAACAAAAAAAAAAAAAAAAAAAAAAAAGCCAACACAATGATAACAGAGAAAAAAAAAATCAAAGGAAAAAGAAGCCAACGTTAATAGAGAAAAGAAAGAAAAATCAAAGAATAACAAGAAAAAAACAGAAAAAAAAAAAACCCAACACACATTGGAAGTGAAATCTAACGGGAGGGGTATTTTTGGAAGCTCATTTCATGAGCTTTCTCATCTTTGTTTTCGCTCTATTTTTTGGGAGAAAACTTTTTTATAGGTCTAGGGAGAAAATATCTGAGTCTCATAATTTATTTTTCTTCCTCCATACCCAACCAAACATACTCCAAAAAAGTTTTCCTTCCAATTTTTTCTCCAAAATTTTCCATGCACCTTATTTCACCTTCAAAAAAAATACACCCTAAGGTGTGGTTTGGTTGGAAGAATGAAAAAGTGAAAAGGATTAAAAATGGGCAAAAAATAGAAAAGTTGAAGGATATAAAAGATTTTAGTTTTATGATATTTGGTTGGGGTAGAAAAGCAAGCGGAAGGAAAACTCTTTTATTTTGTTGAGAAAGAATATAAAATAAAATTTTGTATGGATTTTACCATTATATCCCTATTAGATAAAAGAAAAAGTAACTAATTATATTTTTATTAAAAAACTGTTTATGAAATTCTATGAATGGACACTTCACATTTAAAAAAAAAAAAAAAAACCATAAGAAATTCAAGAACCAAAAATGTTAAAAAAAAAACCAAAATTGACCAGAAAAACAACATATAAGTACCAAAAAGAGTAGATTAAGAAGAAAAGAAAGAGGAGAGAAACGAATGAGACAACATAAGAACACTACAAAAAAAATTGGGTCTATAATGGCGTTTGTCAAAATGCCACTATAGGTACCATATAGTGGCGTTTTCTATAAATGCTGCTATAGGCATATTTATAACTGAGTTCAGAGAGTCTTATAGTGAGGTTTTAAAACAATGGGTCTATAATAGCATTTTCAAGGGCCTATAGTGTCGTTTGACATGGTCTTACAAACGCTGCTATAGGCACTTTTTTCATTTTTTTTTTTTTAATAAGGGCTAGAGCAGAAAAAATACCTATAGTGGTGTTTGACAAATGCCACTATAGGCTCTTGTAAGAGTAGGACCTATAGTGGCGTTTGACAACTGCCACTGTAGGCACTTTTTATTTCAATATATATATATATATATATATATATTTTTATAATAAGGGTTAAAGGAGGAAAAAAGACCTATAGTGGCGTTTGACAAACACTGCTATAGCCCAAATGGGCCTATAGTGGTCTTTTTAGTACCTATAATGGCGTTTCACAAATGCCACTATAGGTCTAGTTTTTTTGTAGTGGAAAAAGAAAAAGAAAAAAAAAAGTAAAAAAATAAAGAAAGAAGGAAAAATTTCAAAAAAAATTGAACATGGTGCATGGGTAATATTGTCTGGAATAGTAAGGAGATTTTGCTTTTCCATCCTATTTTCTCCCTAAATTGGAGAGATAGAGTTTTGGTGGGCCTGAGGTGAAAACTACTGGGCTACACCAATTTCTTCACCAATTTTCCTACCCAACCAAACGCACCTCCTCCCTATTTTTTCTCCCACATTTTCTATCCCTTGTGTTTTTACCCCAACTAAATGCATTCTATAAGGACCCGTTTGGTTGGAAGGGTTAAAAGTGAGAGGATAAAAAATTGAGAGATGATAGAAAAGTGGGAGAAGACAAAAAACTTTTAGTTTTCTCTCATCATGTTTGGTTTGGAGGTGGAAAAGTAGAGAGATAGAAAATGTAGTTTGTATAAATTTACTTTTATGCCCCAACTAGATTAAAAAGTAACAAATTAGAAAAAAAAAAAAAAAAAAACTGATGAAGCATAAAAACAAAACAAAACAAATGAAGTACAACCAAAAAATAAAAAATAAAAAATTAACTGCTAAAAAAAACCAACCAAATGAAAAGTATAGAAAAGGACAAAAAACCTAAAGAGAAAAGGCATAATTGAGTAACAAAAAGTATAAGGACCCTAAAGTATTTCCTCCTTCCAACCAAATACTCCACTTTTCTCTCATTTCTTTTCTATCTTTCCTATTCCACCTCCAACTATATGGACCCTAAAGTCTATAACATGATATCTAAAAATATATTCCATTTACTTTGGTCTAGGTATATTACATTTTAGGGTAAATTACAATTTACCTATCTGTAGTTTGGTAGAAATTTAAGTTGCCTACATGTGGTTTGAAATTTGACATTTTACTTACCTGAGATTAACTTAGTTAGATTTCTATAACCCACATCTTTTAAAAACAGAGCTAAATATATTATTTTACTCCACTTTTATGTCTTTCTTCTCCAAAAACACAAAAGACATAAAAATACAAAATCAAATAAGATAAAAAACTATCCATTGTAACACTTGCATAATGGAATTTCAAATCACAGGTAAGCAACTTAAATTTTAGTTAAATTTTAGGTGGGTAAAGTGTTAAATTTTAAATCACAGGTAGGCAACTTAAATTTTAGCCAAACCACAAGTGGGTAAGTTGTAATTCACCTTACTTTTTATTACGGTTACATAAAATATTCCTAGCATATAAAAAAGGAAACTTACAAATATAAGACACATCCTTATTTGAGAGAGATGTTGTATGTAACAATTAAACAAAATACCTTTGATAATTTGTTATGAAGTGCGAAATAAAGAAAAAATAAACAAAGCTTACTCTGAAAGTTCTTTTGATATTGTAGAGCATGCATTTGTATTAGTTGTAAGGATTCAATTTGTAGCGATCCCAAATTGGTGTTAGGTTCGTATGTTAAAGGTCCAAACAATAAAATTTGTAGAGCGTGGGCTGAAAGGCTAGACCTTGGTCACCGGACAGTGGTTAATCGTGGTATTCATGGTGGACGCATAAGGGTGAACCTAGCTTGTCTAACAATACTTTTTCCCGATATGTCCTGAGTGGCACCGGTCCTTAGACCTCGTCCGAGGAGGTTCATGTTCTTATTATTCCCCTTTTTTTGGGCTCCATGGTTTGGGAGACGATTTGTCCCCCCCTTTCTGAATTGCTTCTCTTTCCCTTTTATACTAGCATTTACCCTCCCTCCAACGTCCACGTGTAGGCTGGACTTCCTAGGGTTGATACTTGTCCTATCAGCCCATACCTAGAGTGGGTAAGGGTGGTTGTAAAAACTGAAGAGTATGGTGAAGAGCATGGACCTGTCAGGTGCAGAGTTCTTTATTGCAGTATTGACAGCTTTTTATTTGGGCCGCTCCTACACTGTGCTCGACCTTTCTTTTAGGGGCACTCTGGGATGTCAAGAACAAGATCGTCCTTGCCATATCCTCAGGCCGTTTTGGACTTTCATTGTATGACTTCGGCAATATCCCTCCTTGGCTCGGGCCTTGGGCCTTAATATAAAGTGGGCCGGGGTCATAAATTCTCTAACCCCACATTAGCCCCTCAAAATCCTGCTGTCCAACCTCTTGGTTGGAGAGGAGGGTTTTGGTGATGCCAGGCCTATATCATGGTTTGCCTAGCTTTGTCCTTCATTTATGTCGGTGTCTCTTCATTTGCCTGGGAAATGCTCCGGGTTATGAGACATTTCTTTAGACTTACTCACGCCATGCCCTTGCCGTTTCAGTGTACGAGGCGTGTCTTTAATAAGTTCTCTTTATGAGGCCACTCAAATCCGACAATTGTAGACGGCATTGGGAGTTGAGTGGAAATTATCTCGTTTGTAGCTCTTCTTGGAGATCTATGTAGATTAAATGCCACCAAACTTGCCCCCCATATAAGAAATAAGGTAGGAGGTCACTTCCTTTACGTATAGACCCTTCAGTCTTTTCAAATTCCTAAACCTCCAGCTGCGCTCAAAGTTTTCCTTACCAGTGCAATTAAACCTTAGAGAGTGATATGTTTGAGGCAAAAGTGGAGGTGAAGGAACCACACCCTCTCCAAAAACACTGGGTCTCTCCGAGACTCAAGATGGCGCGGTTAGGGCAAGGGCGATGGAGACTCAAGACAACTCTCCCTTTTCATATGGCGGGAGAGAAGCCTCCTCCTTCAGCCAAAATCCGAAGCAGGTGTTGGTCGCGTCAGATTTTTGGTACGACAGCAATGGAGTTTCTCATCGTCGGTACTATCCGCTCTCTCTCGAGCGCTACTAATATGACACTTGCGTGTTAGGAGTCAGAGCTGATGCGGGGATTGGGCATCCCCGCTTCTTCCTCTCTTCCTTCACTGGTGCCTCCTTTTACCTCCACTTCTTCTTCTTTCCCATCACCGGGGCCATCCTGATGTTTCTACTTCTTCTTCTGCTTCTTCTTCCCTTCTATCAATGGGGCCATCCTGTCATGTGCAATCGCTACTAGAGTAGAGTTTTGAAGGATTTATCGTTTCCTTGTATCTTTTTATTTTTGCTTCTGTAGTTAGCTTTTGGTATAGGCTTGTTTAAGCCCCTCATTGTATGCTGTACTATTTCTTTGTATTAATAAAAGATGACTTTATTTTATTCTACGTACTCTTTCTTTTTTGCAATAGTTATATTGTGAATGGATGTGCTGTTATTTTTCTATTCTGAACGATACTTAGGACCGAAACCCTTATTAATAAAAAGCTATTATTTTGAACTTATTGAGACTAACAGGCACAATAATGCCGACCTGAAAAAGGATAACAGCTGAACGCTCTGTATTGCGTATGAGGTGATCATTCGAGGATGGGTAACCCAAAATGAACTATCCGTGAGGGTTGCCAAGTACTAGGGTGCTTTACCACATTCCTAACAACGTTCATAGACTTAACCATTTTTGGCATCCGGTCCGAGGATCGAGGTATGACTGTACCAGACTCAAACACTCGTTTGTATCTATTCCCTTAGAGCTGAGGATCTGAGGATAGGTCGGGACTTCCATTCTGTCTAGAACTTAATCTATTTTTTAATGGATAATCTTCCCATAAGTTTGAGTCCGAGGACCATGCAATACCTTGGTTCTGTTCAAAACTTAGATTTTCATTAAGTAGTTGGTTTCCCCATAGACTTGAGTACGAGGACCATGCAATACCTTAGTTACCTTGGCTCTGTCCAAAACTTAGATTTTCATTAAGTAGTTGGTTTCCCCATAGGCTTGAGTACGAGGACTATGCAATACCTTGGTTCTGTCCAAAACTTAGATTTTCATTAAGTACCTTGGTTCTGTCCAAAACTTAGATTTTCATTAAGTAGAGTAGTTGGTTTCCCCATAGGCTTGAGTACGAGGACCATGCAATACCTTGGTTCTGTCCAAAACTTAGATTTTCATTAAGTAGTTGGTTTCCCCATAGGCTTGAGTCCAAGGACCATGCAATACCTTAGTTCTGTCCAAAACTTATATTTTCATTAAGTAGTTGGTTTCCCCATAGGCTTGAGTACGAGGACCATGCAATACCTTGGTTCTGTCCAAAACTTAGATTTTCATTAAGTAGTTGGTTTCCCCATAGGCTTGAGTCCAAGGACCATGCAATACCTTGGCTCTGTTCAAAACTTAGATTTTCATTAAGTAGTTGGTTTCCCCATAGGTTTGAGTCCAAGGACCATGCAATACCTTAGTTCTGTCCAAAACTTATATTTTCATTAAGTAGTTGGTTTCCCTATAGGTTCGAGTCTGAAGACCATACAATACATTGGTTCTGTCCAAAACTTATATTTTCATTAAATAGTTGGTTTCCCCATAGGTTTGAGTCCGAGGACCATACAATACCTTGGTTCTGTCCAAAACTTATATTTTCATTAAGTAGTTGGTTTCCTCATAGGTTTGAGTCTGAGAACCATATAATACCTTGATTATGTCAAAAACTTATATTTTCATTAAGTAGTTGGTTTCCCCATAGGTTTAAGTCCGAGGACCATACAATATCTTGGTTCTGTTCAAAACTTAGATTTTCATTAAGTAGTTTATTTCCCCATAGGTTTGAGTCCAAGAACCACACAATACCTTGATTCTGTCCAAAACTTATACTTTTATTAAGTAGTTGGTTTCTCCATAGGTTTGAGTCCGAGGACCATAAAATACCTTGGTTCTGTCTAAAACTTATATTTTCATTAAGTAGTTGGTTTCCCCATAGGTTTGAGTCCGAGGACCATACAATACCTTGATTCTCTCTAAAACTTATATTTTCATTAAATAGTTGGTTTCTCCATAGGTTTGAGTTCGAGGACCATACAATACCTTAGTTCTGTCCAAAACTTATATTTTCATTAAGTAGTTGGTTTCCCCATAGGTTTGAGTCCATAAAATAACTTAGTTCTGTCCAAAACTTAGATTTTCATTAAGTGCCGAGGATTAGCCCCTCGGCCAAGGTACGAGGCGTTGAACTGGTGGT
The DNA here is from genome assembly GCF_001633185.2 of Quercus lobata. NCBI lineage: Eukaryota > Viridiplantae > Streptophyta > Magnoliopsida > Fagales > Fagaceae > Quercus > Quercus lobata. The sequence goes on along the minus strand of NC_044910.1, from coordinate 31,033,990 downwards.
GGAAGCCCCTAGAACTGCTCGCGTCACTGGTGCTTCGAAGCGTAGCCCCTAGTAGAACTTTATATTAGGGCAACAATAACGGGCCGCTGGAAGTGATGGAGGGGCTTTCGCAAGCCCTTGTTTAATAGGAGCTCGATCCACCGCTTGTGCCAATGCACAAGTCTTTCCCACAGACGGCGCCAATTGTAAGACTCAATTCATAGCGATCCTAAATTGGTGTTGGATTCGTACGTTAAAAGCCCAAACAATAAAATTTGTAGAGCGTGGGCTGAAAGGCTAGGTCTTGGTCATCAGACAATGGTTAATCGTGGTATTCACGGTGGACACACAAGGTGAACCTGGCTTGTCTAACAATACTTTTTCCCGATACGTCCAGAGTGGTTTTGGTCCTTAGACCTTGTCCGAGGAGTTTCATGTTCTCATTATTCCCCTTTTTTTAGGCTTCATGGTCTAGGAGACGATTTGTCCCCCCCCTTTCTGAATTGCTTCTCTTTCTCTTTTATACTAGCATTTATCCTCCCTCCAATGTCCACGTGTAGACTCGACTTCTTAGGGTTGATACTTGTCCTATCAGCCTATACCCAGAGTGGGTGGGGGTGGTTGTAAAACCTGAAGAGCATGGACCTGTCAGGTGCAGAGTTCTTTACTGCAGTATTGGCAGCCTTTTATTTGGGCCGCTCTTACACTGTGCTTGCCCTTTCTTTTAGGGGCACTCTGGGATGCCGAGAACAAGATCGTCCTCGGCCATATCCTCAGGCCATTTTGAACTTTCATTGTGCGTCTTCGGCAATATCCGTCCTCGGCTCGGGGTCTTGGGCCTTAATATAAAGTGGGTCGGGGTCATAAATTTTTTGACCCCACATTAGTAAATGTAGAATTTTTTTAACGAGATTTATTTATTTATTTTTAAAGATATAACTATACTTTTGTCTATTTCTAAGAAATAAATTTTTCATTAAAAAAAAAAACTAATCTAAACATACACAAGGTTCAACACTTAGAGTTTGCCAAAACAGGACGTGGAAATTAATGTGATCTAAAATATGCGAAAAATTGTTAAGGTACTAAATACCCTAGCTATGATATCAGGACGGAACTAGAATGGGAGAAGTTATATAGTCCTTTGGTAGACCACATCACTTGTCTACCATTTCATTAAAAGATATCTATTTATTTAAAATTACTGAGTTAGAAATTAGTTTTTGTTTTATTTTTTTTTTAACTCTGTAATTTTAAACAGATGGAAGTCTTTTAGTAGAATAGACAAGTGAGGTTTATCATGAGAATCTTATAATTTCTCCTAGAATGAACTTATTTTTTGTGCATTTGAAATTGGACGTACTATCCTCTTTTTTCTTTTTTTTTTTAATTGTTGATTCGTATTTATTGAAAGTTGTTTAGAGTTTAGTTTTACCTTGAACAAAAAAAGAACTTTAAACAATTATACATAACCAAATAGGATAAAAAAAGAAAAAAGAAAAAGAAAAAAAATTGACAAACAGACTTTGATTCCACTTGGGTAAATGAATATTATTTTACGTAAGGAAGAAAAAAAAGTAAGAAATTTAAAAATTCAAGGGTCATGTCATGTGATAGATAGACAAAGCAGAAAGTTTGATTGGTGTGTCAGGAGATTGATGGATGTGAAATTTCTTAGTATTAAATTTTGTGGAACGTGTATATATATATATATATATATATATATTTTTTTTTTTAGGGTAGACTAGAAAGCGGATTTTGTAAGGAATAAAATTTCTTCCCAAAACTAATTTGAAGAGAAGTCTTTTAAATTTATTATATATCTATTTTTAGTGTAAATTTTAAAAATCTTTTTTTTTTTTTTTTTGAGAAAGGTAAATTTTAAAAATCTAATCATTGAATTTTATATTTTTTATATTCTTAATATGTATATCAAATTTCGTTAAAATCATATTTTATTTATTGTTTGATTAATGAACTTATTTGTTATATACAATTTTAGATTATAAAAATTTGAAATTTTAACATTTATTTAATGACATAGCAATTGATTTTTAATTTTTTTGAAATTTTACAAGCATGAAGGATATAATAAGAATATGCAATCCAACGATTTGATTTTCAAATTTCACAATCAGTATAAAAATATATAATAAATTTAAAAGATTTCTCCTTAAACTAGTTTGAAGAGAAACTTTATTCTTTTTGAAGCATGAGAGTGAAACTTATCTTTGTAGATAATTAAAAAGATATAATTAAAAACTGTTATTAACTGTAGATATTTACTTTGAACACCCTTTTTCTTTTCCAGGGTCATGTCGATATTGATCCACAAAGCAAAAAGTTTGATTCCAGTGTTTGGAAATCTGGTTGGATTTGGCTTTGACACAACATAATTTTATCTACTCTTTGTGGAAATAGGATTGTGTGGTGGGGATTATCAACAACAACAACAACAACAACAAAAAAAAAAAAAAGAGAGAGAGAGAAAAATTGTGTGGTGGAGAGTTAAAGGCTCTTTTTTTATCATCTGTGATGGAGGGTTGCATAGCTCAATCTAGCTGGAGGTAGAAGACGATAAATTTAATTGAGGTATTTTATATTTAAATATCAATTAAACATATTTATTTGATACTATACTAACCAGCTCAAGGTTAATTTAATGATGAGTTAATACTAACTAAACCAAATGATGAGTTAATATTAACTAAACCAAAGTTAGATTCATGTAGATAATCAAATATCATTGTTCAAGTATGAAATTTAACAAAAAGAAATGAAAATTTATTATTATAATTTTTAATGATGTTTTCTTTATCTTCAATAAGTTGATGCATGGTTAAATAAATTTTTAATTTTGATTTTAGGATTGAGAAAGAGATAGAGATAGTGTGGCTATGTGGAAGATTAAACTGTTAATTAGGTTCACGAGATTATTGATCGATTGAGCCATTTTAATTTCTAGAAAGTGTTAAAAACCTCGTTTATATCAATCAAGCTACAATCGAAAGTCTGATGAAACCAACACTTCAATTGATTTGAGCATAGATAAAACGCGAATAAAAATCTTCATTTCTCCTTGCTTTTAAGCTGTTTCTTTAACACTGACCTTGGCTTTACTTATGATGGTAAGTTATAGACTCATCAAGATTACAAGTCATGGAATTTTCCAACCTAAAACCTAGTACTATTGTCGTTTGAAACAATGTGGAGGGATTAGAACATGATAAAACCAAGAGCTAGGGCTTCATAGGTCTTAGAATAAGGCCTTTAATTGGTAACAATAAATTTATTATTCACCAGTTGTTCAATATCAACAGTTCAGCACTCTAAAGAGACCAATGATTGGATCAAACATGTTTCCTCAGAAGGAGAGTCCTTTGGGCCATTAACCAACGTACCAATCTTTGATCAAAGCATTTACACGAGCTGGGGCAAAATTTTATATCTATTTTAGATTAAGAAGTTTTTATTTTTTTATTCTACATATTTACTTTTTCAAAACATCCTATATTAGATTTTTTATTTTATTCTACATTTAATTAAAATATCAATTTTTCTTTATTTTTTTAATTGTTTCTTTTTTTTCATACACAACAACTAGTATCTATTTTTTTCTTTCATCCTCAAGATATGCAAAGAAAGAATAAAAAAATAAATGCAAAATGAATAGTGCATGCTAGTGTAAATTTACACGGTTACTGTAACAGCAATGTATTTTTACACAATTTTGCATGATCTGATGTGGGTAAATTTTTTGTTTAGTTGGCTAAAATGTGATACCTTTTTTTTATTATCTAAGTACTGATGCTCTGATTTATTAGGCTTCACCCAACTTTAGAACAATGTATGTAATTTCTCTACTCATTAACTACTTATTGTCATGAAATCTTAACAGATTTCACTTCTAACTTAATCATCAGAGTGTCTTTGGTCAACCTCTCTCCCACCTCCTTCACAGGGACATAGCTATGCATGGACTAAGGGGGGCAATGCCCCCCCCCCCCCCCCAGCCCGATGAGAAAAAGAAAAATATAAAATATATAAAGCTTGGTTTTGAATTTTTATGCTCTATTTTTGTTCAATACTTCTATGTTTTCACAAAAAGAAAGCTTTCTTTATTCAAATTTATATTAAATTTTGATTCTTTTTGTGAGTTTCTGTCTGGGTTCTAAATGATTTATGAAATTTATCTTTAAGTATTAGCATAGGATAATTGTAGCTAAGTGTTTGATGAAGTCTCCAAAAAAGCTTGGGATAAACACACACACACACACACACACACACACACACACACACACACACACACACACATATATATATATATTCTTTTATAAGTAGCTTGGATAAAAAAACATGGTTGTCTTTGGGTTCATCTAGAGGTACAATATGAAAGTTTAGGCTATAACAAATTTTTTAAGCATTTGGGTTTTGAGTGTATCTCGCCCCCCCTCACTTGAAATCCTAGCTTTGTCCCTACTCCTTCATGTCAATTGTTCACCTAAGCTACATACTAAGTTGGACTTAAATTTCCTTTTGTAGGAGAAGAGGCGACTTATTGAATGAGATCCTGCTATAGTTTTTCCCACCCTCTTCCTTGCGTGGTTCTATCTATCATTCCTCACATTCACCCATTCTATTATTTTTTTTCCAACTTGAATTTGAATATTAAATAACAATGCATATTTACGTACGGGTGAATCATAGTATTTTATTTTTTATTTAAATTTTTATTTTTCACTTCTATAAAATATTGAATATCTTAAATCGTTACAAAACTTACAAATATAAGTGAAAATGGTACAAAACTTATCAAGAGTTATAGAATACTGACCTATGAAACTATGATAGTGTCTACCATTAAATGGTCCTAATGTTATAGTTTGTATGAAGAATAGTATAGGAAATTCAAGAACAAGAAGCTTGGAATGAAAAATTGGGTAATGGGCATCCACTTATGACCAAACTATGTTGCTACTCTTTTTCTTTTTTAAGTTCAATTTATCATTCTTATGACTATGAAATTCAACATGAGAGTAATTGTAATAAAAACTCTTTTGTAAGATAATAATGTTCTTCTATTTGTTTATGTAAGATTTTTAAGGTGACCCTAGGCAATCTCAAAACGTTATTTTCATTTGTTACGACAGTTCACTCTGACTCATCTTTTCCCGAATGTTCAAACTACCTTGTTGCAGAGTAATACAAGTGAGGAAAAGGGATGTTGGCGTTTTCGTTAGATGTGTCAAATGACTCACATGTCTGTTACCTGTACGGTTCTGCAGTCTTGAGTAGTGCTTTTTAGTTTACTTCCTTGAACCAGTCACGTGTTACCACTATTAAACTGTTTTTAATCTTTGGTAGAAAAATGATTCTTTTATCACACATATGTGACCCTCCCACTGAATCATATCTTCATGTCATTTCACTGTGAATAGCAAATTGTGACCAAATATCTTGTGGCTAGTATCCTTCCAAGTTTCCTAGCAAAAGACTTTTTCTTTGTTATTAACTTTGGTGCTACGTTAGATTAAGACTTATAAGCCTTATTGCTTATGATATGTTACAATTTCGTTGACTTGCTTTTCTATGCTAGCTATTTACTTCTTGATTAGCTTTCCTCTAATTGCTATTTTCTTCTTTCTTGATATTGAACTACGTGATTTTGATTTTCAAGAATGGTACGTTACAATGTTTGAATATTTCACTTGCGACTTGGACTGAGTCGCAAATGACTTGTGAAATCCAGCTTGTCAAAGACTCTTCAAATTCTAGCATATATTTCTCATGTAGTCTGTTTCGCGAGTTGGCACTCGTGAGTTAGTCGTGAAATCCTCATTTTCACAAAATCTTCACTAAACTCTCACACACAACTTTTACATTAAATTCCACAAAAATACTGGGAAATGATTGAACATAATTACAATAAAATTTGACACGAAATTAAAGCTAACAAAAAATATAGTTGTAAATCACAATTTACAAAACTTTTGATTATAAATAATCATTTGTGATTTTTTTTTTCAAAATAAAAAATACAAAAAATTAAAAAATTAATGCTAATAATGTATTTTTGTCAACCTTTAGTATTAATATTTCAATTTTTTAAAATCGTTGAACAAAGAACTTTGACCCTCCTAAATATGAATCCTAGTTCCGTCTCTGCCACCATTGGAGATTGAAGATATAGCTTCTTTCTAGGCATGGCAGTTATGAAGGCTTTGAAGACTTAAGCATTTATCTGCATGGAAGTACCAAGCTACATGTTGGGTGCGTTGCACCATGTTCCATCCCACACTTTGTCTTAGCTAGCAACATGGGTGCGTTGCAACATGGTGCGTTGCACCATGTTGGACAAGTGCTAAGAAGTCAGCAAAGTGAAATGGGTTTGCTTGAGTAGCTTGTCTGAAAGAGAAGAATTGAGTTCATCTTTTTCTCTATAATTATGTACAAAAGTCCAGTAACATTTATGAAGGGATGTACAAAAGTGAAGCCACATAAATGAAGATGTGATGTTAAACTTGTGAGACATGTTGAAGGAAGAAAAGAAGAAAAGGATGAAGAACTATAAAGTAAGGCCATTCGGCCATTTGAAGAAGAGTGAAGAAAGAAGTGAAGTCCCAGAGAAAGTGAGGACTAAGTACGGTTTTGAAGAACTGCGTGAGTGAGTGAGCAAGCAAAAAGAGAAGAGAAAAATAGAGAGAGTAAGAGAAAATTGTGAGAGATATACAGTGAGAAAGAGAGCAGTAAGTGAAAAGAAAAAGAGAGTTTTTTTTGCTTAACTTGTATTTCTAAGTGTTGTAATCTCTATTGGATATAGTAAAATTATTCGGAATTTGTCTCGTGATTTTTTTCCTTTCAAGGAGAAAGATTTCCCACATAAATATTTGTGTTCTTGTGTGATTGTGCTTTCGCTGTACTTGTTGAAATTTATTCATTGTTGTATAGAATTTTTCCCAACACTACACTCGTCTATATATTGACACTCTCTAGAAAATTATCGAGGAAAAAAAAAGTAAAAAAGAATTGAAGATAGTCAAGATACTATTAACTTTATTATTAAAACTGGGTAAATTAACATGTCAATGATTCTTATTGATGTTATGTAGAAAAAATAATAAATAAAAATTTTATTAACATTTTATTTTGTACTTTAACATTAATACATCAAATTATAACACTTTTTTTAGAAGAAAATTATAACACTTATATAGTAAAATTTGTAATACATCAACTAAACTTAATAGTATATATTCTTGTAAATGGTTAGTATTGTTTCTTTTCTTTTTCTTTTTTAATGTAGAGAATATATGTGCTCCCCGTTTCCCAATTATTATAAATAAATAAATAAAAAATTCAATAAATTAATATGTATTTTGATCGGTTTACGTTCTAGGCAAACTACAAATCTTTCCTTTCCTTTTCATTCTTCTTTGGTGAAAATACCGTTTTGCTCTGTATATTTTGGTATTACAATCAATTTAATTTTTACATTTTGGTAGCAGTTAATTTGGTCCTTATTATTTTCATATTTCAATTAATTTAGCCCCTACAATTAACTCATTGAAGAAAAATGTCTAGGTGGCTAATGGTGTCCACAGTTGGCACACTTGAAGCTTAAGTGGCTTAAGAAATAATATTAGAAAAATTTTAATTAACATAAAAAAATGCCATCTCAACATTTAATAAATATAAAAACCACATCAGAAAAAAAAAAAAAAAAAAAAAACCGATGATTTTTAAGCCAAAAAGAAATGAATTTAAAAAAGTAAAAATAAACCTCAAAAGTCTTTGTTATTTTCTTTCATTTTCTTTCGATCCAAACACAACCAAACAAAGAAAAATTGGCTGGAAAATGAACCAAACCCACAATCAATGGAACTCAAATACAACACACTATCTGTCCTTAATGAGACCATGACAGCCCTTGGTGCTCAAGTCCGTTGGTGTTCATGCAATATTTTCTCAGAACAGGACCACGCCACCGCCGTAGGTTTCGCTCGTGACTCGGCCACGGTCTTCGCCTGAAATGGCGAGACCCTCCAGAGTACTGGTGGTGTACAAGCATGCTCTCGACTAGGGTCACGATGGTGGGCCCAATCTCATTGTTGATGATGGTGATGAAGCTGATTTCGTCATCCATGAGGATGTTAAGGCTAAGGAGATCTAAAAGAAGAATGGTATGAAGACAGATCCCATGAAGTACCATAAGATGAAGCGGATATTGGTTGGAAGAGATAGCCATTGGAGTTAAGAGGCTTTACCAAATGCAGGCCAATGTTTCTTTGCTATTAACGTTAATTTGATGATTCCATCACCAAGAGCAAGATAAACAAAAAAGAAAATTGAAATTTCTTTTTAATTGTCATTGTGATTGTGGACCCAGGGTCAATTTCATTTAAATATGGGTGTCTTATTTTTATTTTGCTTTGGATATGATTTATGTTCTAGATCTAGTTTATCTTTTGGGTTTTGCATCAATTTTGATACATATCTGCTCTATTTCATTTTGTGTCAGTGTCTCCTATATTTTAGTTCCATTGATCGTGGTTTTAGATTGAAAGAAAATAACAGAGACTTTTGGTTTTTGAAGTTTTATTTTATCTAAATTCATTTCTTCTTGGCTTAAAAATCATCTATTCATTTTATTTTTTTGATACGGTTTTTTCTATTTATTAAATGTTGAGGTGGAATTTTTTTTATGTTAGTTAAATTTTTTTAATATTATTTCCTAAGTCACCTTAGCTTCAAGTGTGCCAAATGTGCACACCGTTAGCTACGTAGACATATTCAGTTAGTGAGTTAACAATAGGGACCAAATTGACTGCAAGATAAAAATAATAGGGACCAAATTAATTACTATCAAAATGTAGGGATTAAATTAACTATAACCCCAAAATGTAGGGATCAAAATGATGTTTTCGACTTCTTCTTTTTTATCCCAAGAAAAAGGTAATTAATCAAAAATTAAATTAGCAGCGTGCAGTCTGCAATGCTGTAGAAACATTAATTCCATTGTCAATGGAATTTAGGGGTATACATAAGTCGGGAGGAGTTTTTTCAATCCAATCCACCATGGTTGCGTTGATAAAAATTCAACCCAACTCACATAATGGAGTTGGATTAGGTTGGACACATGGGTTGGCCAATATTTGAACCAAAAAGAATAAAAATAAAAAAATAAAAAACTGAGGGTTAGAACAACAAATTTATAAGATTATCAACATAAATAGTAATAAATTTATTATTTTATTTGTGTTGGTTTAGTGCATCAAACCAACACAAATAACAACAAATTTATAACCTTACAAATTTTAGCATAGCACCAAACCAACACAAACTATTTAATTAGTGCATCAAAGTATCAAACTAACACAAATAATATGAGATTGAAATGAAATGAGAAAATAAGTTAAGGGTTTATTTTTTATTCAGGGAAAGAGGCAAAAGAGTATCACAACTACTGAATTAGCTTGGCTGCGTCTACTTTTTAAAGAGCCTCGCATATTTCTTTCACATGTTCCTATGCTTTGGTGTGACAATGTGTTTGCCATTGCCTTACCTGCTAACCTTGTGTTTCACTCTAGATCAAAACATATTGAGGTCGACTTCCATTATGTTCATGAAAAAGTTTTGCGCAAGGATCTATGTGTTAAATTTGTTTTTGGTAAAGACAATTTGGCTGATGTGTTTACAAAGCCTTTGACAGCTCCTCTATTTCATTTTTAGTAATGCAAACTCTTGATGGAGTCTTCCCCCACTCGTTTGAGGGGGGATGTTGAAGCTAAGAAGAAATCTTAGAGTGATGCGAAGAAGAAGAAGGTGCCTGACGACATCATTCGATTAAAACACTAGCCTTTAGTCAGTTAGTTCAAATGCAACGTTTCATTGAGTGATAGGAGTGGCCAAACGCAGCGTTTCATTTATCATAGATATGCTTAACTTAGCACGACGTCATATTGGTTGATTATACTACTTAGGCTTCCTTGGCACGAAAATTAGTTTCTGAGTTAGTTGGTTCTGTTGCAATTCTGTTAAGCTTCCTCCCTTAATTCATGGATCATTTCTGTGATTAAGCAAGATCATTTCTTCTCTCCTTCACTTTGTTTTGTTCTTGAATATAATCTTGCTAAATACAGAAAACTCATTCAATGAAAAAAGTTTTTAGAGACAAAAATTAATTTAATTTTTTATTATATGAATCATATTTATTGTTACATTTTTTTTAAAATTTTTTAATGTAAAAAATGGTAAGAAAAATACTATAATTACTAATACAAATTTTACTACTCAAAACTTATAAATTAATTTGGTAATGAATATAATTTATATGTTTCAACCATCTAATAATTGAAGAGAAGCGTTACATCCATAACATTTTCATAACAAATCATAGGTGGTTAGTTGTTATTGATTCAAATTTGAACCTATCACTCAGATTATTTTTTTAACCCAACAATAACAATTAGTAACAACCTGTCTCTTAGGACTTATTGTGAAAATGTTGTGAATATAACATTTTTCAATAAATTAATATTTAAATTATATCTTGGTGTGATTTCATATACAACAGTAGTAAATTCTAAATTAGAAATTTTATAATATTCATTACATCATTAAATTGCCCCTATCATTGTTTAATGAATTTTTAGCATTTTAGGAAACGAAGAAAATAAGAAATTTATTGGATGTATCCAATCACCGTCCAAATTGTACTCTGGTCCTGCCCGAAGAACGTGAGGTCACTCTAAGACTGTGTAGTGGACCCTGATCTAGCTTGGCTCCTTCTATAAAGCTCTACACCCCCACTCTCAATAATTGCTTAGCTCATCTCCAAATCCTACCTATCTCTCCTCACCAACAGAGCCCCTCAAATCTAATTCCTTTGATGAAACACACGGACACAAGCCTGGCAAAGCTTTATCACTATTAAACATGCCAGTCAATATAACCTCCATCAAAACCTCATCAAATGGAGCTTGGCAAGGCGATAATCCCCTAGACTATGCCTTTCCACTCCTAATTGTTCAAACCGTATTAATTCTTGTGGTCAGCCGCTTCCTTGCCTTCTGCTTCAAACCCCTCCGTCAACCCAAAGTCATAGCAGAGATAGTCGTAAGACCCCCCCCCCCCTCTCTCTCTCTCTCTCTCGCTCTGAGATCAATAATTATCTTATATATTAGATACGTGTAATTTTTTTACTCTCACAATATGTGGGTCCAATATGAGATTCATAAGTGGTAAGAGAAGATGCATATATTCGAACATATTCATTGATTAATTAATTATTTGTTTTCAGGGTGGAATTCTACTCGGACCGTCGGCTTTCGGAAAAAACAAAAAGTACTTGCACCGAATATTTCCCGCATGGAGCGCTCCTATACTTGAATCTGTAGCCAGTATCGGTCTCCTTTTCTTTCTCTTCCTTGTAGGTCTTGAACTCAATCTAAGTTCAATTCGTCGGGGTAGTAAAAGAGCTGTAGGCATAGCACTTGCCGGAATTTCCCTTCCATTCATCTGCGGCATAGGCATCGCTTTTGTCCTCAGAAAAACCATAGATGGAGCTGACAAAGTCGGCTACGGCCAATTCCTCGTGTTCATGGGTGTTGCTCTCTCCATCACCGCCTTCCCGGTCCTGGCACGCATTTTAGCTGAACTCAAACTCTTAACAACCCAATTGGGCGAGATTGCCATGGCTGCAGCTGCGTTGAACGATGTCGCAGCGTGGATCCTATTAGCTCTAGCTGTGGCACTTGCCGACGGCAACACTGGAGGCCATAAGAACGCCTTGGTATCAGTCTGGGTTCTTCTCTCTGGCGCGGCTTTTGTTGCTTTCATGTTCGTCATCATGAGACCTGCAATGAAATGGGTTGCTCGTCGATGCGCGCCGCAACAAGATGCGGTTGATGAAGCATACATCTGTCTAACATTGGCTGGAGTGTTGGTTTCTGGGTTTGTCACTGACTTGATTGGAATTCACTCCATTTTTGGAGCATTTGTGTTCGGATTGGCAATCCCAAAAGGAGGAAACTTTGCTCGAATATTGATAGAAAGGATAGAGGACTTCGTTGCAGGCTTGCTTCTTCCTCTCTACTTTGCTGCAAGTGGGTTAAAGACCGATGTGGCCAAAATAAGAGGCGCAGAGGCATGGGGTCTATTGGCGCTGGTTATATCCACTGCGTGTGCTGGGAAAATTCTTGGGACTTTTGCTGTGGCGATGATGTTTATGATACCAGTGAGGGAATCATTGACGCTAGGTGTGCTAATGAATACCAAAGGTTTGGTTGAGCTCATTGTTCTCAACATTGGCAAGGAGAAGAAGGTTAGTTCTTTTTCTTTCTTTCTTTATTTTTATTTTTTTCACATTTTTTTTTTGTTTGTCAAGAACATTGCATTTTTTGTTGGGACTTTTTTGTTTGTTTGAATATTTTAATCATTATTACACACATTTTAATCATCTTTTCATCTATATATATCAAAAATACCCAAATATTATTCAAACTTCTCTACCAAACACACCTGAGTAGTAAAATTTGAACACTTAGAAATACCTAGAGGTCTTCTTAGTCAAATTACAAAACATTATTAGTCAAGTACGTTGGACAGCTCATGGGGTTGATTTTTCAACATAGAAATAATGAAATATTAAGATAGTGAAGTTTTTACAATGAAAATCACATGGCAACACACCTTCCTAATAAATAGTATATCCGGTAATTTTAAATAATTTATTTATTAAGGATAGAGAAAAAGATAAGAGTCGATGACCGAATAAAATACTTGGTTAAATCAGCGTGCATCTTTAGTGCGATGATCATTAAAAGATAAGAGTCCGATGAACGAATGAAGTGTCTGGTTAAACCACTTCATACTCTTGGCTTGAAAGTTACTCCACAAATATAAGTTTTTGTAGGGTATAGGAGTCGAGGTTCAAGTTTTCAGGATGGAGTTTCACACACGTATACACTTAGATTTGGTTAGAGTAGAATTTCTATTTTATATATGATAAAAAAAAATAAGGAGCTTGGTTAAGGTTATTGCATTTGATCATTTTTTTTCCTTTTTGGAATTGCTCAATGTTCAATTAAAGGGATATTTATTTATTATTTTTATTATTTTCCTATGTGATTGAGTCCATTAGATTTTTTCTTAATGAATGCGTTTGAACACCCATTAAAAAAAAATCTAAAAGATAAAAGTAAGTTTTTTCTTAAAATATTAGTTTTCGTAGCTTAAAAATGAAAAAAAAAAAAAAAAAAAAAAAAAAAAACCCAAAGTTGAAAGCTCGCCTAATTTTGCTAAACAGATGGACTAAAAAAAAAAACTTTTGTTTTGTTTGGTTTTGTTCAAACGGGAGTGAAAAACACGTTTTCAGGATAGATTCATATTATAGCCTTCTCATATATCAATCTTCCCTCCACCGAATTTCATCAGAAGATAGGTTGTTGTTGTTGTTGTTGTTGTTTTTTTTTTTTTTTTTTTTAATTCATTTTTTATTTTAATAATAATAATAATAATAATTTTTTTTTAAAAGTATAAAAGTTAGATTCTCCAAAATTCAAAGCTTTCTTAAAGTAGACGCACCTTTCTGTCCAAAAAAAAAAAATGTAGGCACTCCTTAAGGCTCCGCTTGGGAGAAGGGAATGGAATGAAAAGGAATAAAAAGAATAATTTTAGAATATTCTTCCCCTCTCTTGTTTGGGAGTTTTAATGGAGGGAATGGAAAGTCCATTCCCTTGTTTGGGAGTTTAAGTGAGAGGGAATGGAATGGGTAGGAGGGAACACTCATTTCTCTCTATTCTCTTAAAATCTCAAATTTTCATTTCCCCCGAAATTAGGAGGAATGGGAGGGAATGAAATTAGATTTAATAATTTTTTTACTAAAATACCCAAAATACCCCTATATATTCAACCATTTATTTTAAAATAGGGGTCTAATAGTAATATTGTCATGAAATGATTCCATTCCAGTCTCTCCATGTTGCTCCCAAACAAGATTACTTACATTCCATTCATTTTCATTCCTTTCCATTCCTTTATTTTAAAACATCTAATCAAGGTTACTTAATTCCATTCCATTCCATTCTTTTCCATTCCTTTCCCTTACTTAAGTACATTCCATTCCATTCCATTCCATTCCTTTCCATTTCCTTATAATCATCTCATTCCATTCCATTCTATTCCCTTATGAACTCCCAAGCGGAGCCTAAAAGTTTCTAGATATACCTTTACTATATATATATATATATATATATATATATATTTTAAAATTTTTATATAAGATAGAATTCTATTCTAGAATAATCTAAGTATATATGTGTGAAACTTTCTCCTAGAATCTTGAACCTGGACTCTTGCTCTCCCACCGCACAAGAACTCTGTATTTATGGAGTAACTAACACACTAAGAATGCACGGCAATTAAACCTATACTTTTTAGAAGAGAATAGAAATTTACAATCAATTGATTTACTAAGATAGAGTTAATTAATTAAGGGATTATAATTTTAAATTGGTTACTACATGTAATAATGATAACAAAAGCTTTGGAAAGGTATCACAATTTATAACTTTTCGTTTGACAACTCAAAGAAATAAAGTGCAATTCTACCTGAGTTATGTTAATTAGTACCCTTAGGGTAATTGTTAATAGGATCATGTTAACAGATGCTCTTAGGGCAATTGTTAACAAATCATTTTAGAAAAGATTTAACACTACGTTTATGGGAAATAGAAAACGCTGTTAAAACATTAATCGTTTTTTTTCTTTTCTTATAAAAAATTTCCTAAAATGGTTTACTAATAAATGTCCTTAGGAATTTAGTTAACATTTTCCTTGTTAATAAATTATTTTAGAAAAGTTTTGATATTATTTTCATGAGAAATATAAAAAACTGTCAAAATAATTAATTATTTTTCTCTTAAATTTTTTTTAATTTTTTTTAAATCAATATCCTTAGAACATCTGTTACATTTTTCTTTTCTTGCATTTATAATGATGAAAATGTACTTGTTCATATAAAATAAAATAAAAATGATGATTATATACTTTATACAGTTTATAATGTAACGAGTCCAATTCTTTATTCATAAAAAGAAAATAAAAAATGTTCGTCGAATTTGGATTACCAAAAACTGCCCATTATTGTGGGAAATCATTTGAAAACAATCTTAACACCAGAACGTTTTCCAACTCTATTTTTTTTTTTTTGCTTTTTGCACCGCGTCAATGATCCAATCACTATGTCTCTATGATTTTTCATATACATTATTGTGGTGCGGACCACTTTAGGAATTACCCCATGAAATTTCCTTTTAGATCTTGTCTTTACTATATATGTTTGTCCCCATTTGATTCCCTTTCTCAAAATACATTATTCCAATCCATTTCCTTTCTACGTGTCTTTAAAATTTGCTTTAATATCGCATAGGAAGTTGATTTTAATTTCTTTTTAATGTGTGGCAACAAATTTTCTCTAGAGTGCAACCATGAAAAATGAAGATTTAAGAATTTATGGTTTGAATGGAAACACTTAGGAGGTGGACATAGAGAACTTAAATGATGAGTTGTAAATTTAGAAATGTCAATTTTCATCTATCATATTATTAGTTTATACAAATTTTTAAGTATTTCACTAGCCTCATCACATGCGTGAATGCATGTGATGAGTCTTTTTTTTTTTTTTTTTGGTTAGTAGTCCTATTCTGTAGAAAAAAATTGTGTTTTTATTTTTTATTTTTTTATATATAATTTTTATTTTGAAATTTTAATTTAAAAGTGAATAAATCAATTTGAAAATTAATAGGATAGTGATCCTATTTTTTAGGCAATGTTTTAGTGGGAGTTAGAGTTACATTTTTACTGGATTGTCCTTTAATTTTATTTCTACTTAAACATAGGAATGTAAATATAATTTCAAACTACTTTATACAGTTTTATTATGTAACGAGTCCAATTCTTTATTCATTAAAAAAAAAAAAAATGTTCGTCGATCTGGCCTAGGTGGATCCATATGGGATCGCCACATGCTAGTCATATATGGGTGGAATTTAGATTACCAAAGACTGCCCATTATTATGGGAAATCATTTGAAAACAATCTTAACACCAGAACCTTTTCCAACTTTTTTTTTTTTTTTTGCTTTTTGCACCACGTCAATGATCCAATCACTATGTCTCTATGATTTTTCTTACACATTATTGTGGTGCGGACCACATTAGGAATTACCCAATGAAATTTCCTTTTAGATCTTGTCTTCACTATATATGTTTGTCCCCATTTGATTCCCTTTCTCAAAACACATTATTCCAATCCATTTCCTTTTTACGTGTCTTTAAAATTTGCTTTAATATCGCATAGGAAGTTGATTTTAATTTCTTTTTAATGTGTGGCAACAAATTTTCTCTAGAGTGCAACTATGAAAAATGAAGATTTAAGAATTTATGGTTCGAATGGAAACACTTAGGAGGTGGATGTAGAGAACTTAAATGATGAGTTGTAAATTTGGAAATGTCAATTTTCATTCATCATATTATCAGTTTATAGAAATTTTTAAGTATTTCACTAGCCTCATCACATGTTTGCGCGTGCTATGAGGGTTTTTTTTTTTTTTTTTGGTTAGTGGTCCTATTTTGTAGAAAAAAATTGTGATTTTTATTTTTTATTTTATATATATATAATTTTATTTTGAAAATTTAATTTATAAGTGAATAAATCAATTTGAAAATTAATAGGATAGTGGTTCTATTTTTTAGGTAATATTTTAGTGGGAGTTAGAGTTGCATTTTTATCAGATTGTCTTTTAATTTTATCTCTACTTAAATATAGGGGTGTAGGGGTATTTTTAAACTAAAAATATGAGGAATTCAAACAGGAAAAGTCCCTTAAATAATAGTATAGATAAATAAAAAATTGAATCATCGGTAAGATATCGCTTTATCTAAAATAAAATAAAAAATGAAAAGAATCTATATTAGAATAACAGCAACAAACAAAAATAATAGATAGATGAGAAATTAAGTCTAAGTTCATTTCATTGGAGTCTTTTCTAGCATCACATTTCCTCATATTAATCGATCAAACCTTGAACCTTATAGCTTTCAAAAAAAAAAAACCTTGAACCTTATAAAGAGAAAGGGGAACCAGTTAAAGAAAATAAGGTGATCATTTCGTTCTCGGATCCTTTCCAGTAACTTGAATTTTGGGTTGCATCTTTCATGTCTCTCAGAACTAAGGGTAGAATACAATAGGTTGATTTCTTTTTAAGGATACAAGTTGATTATGCAAGCTAGTCCGAGGGCCAGGTAGTCAAGGTCTTGCCATTCTTATTATCTTGTTTTAAGGGGTCCCAATATAAGGCTTTTGAGTTAATACATGTGACTAAAGTATAGAATACCCACCAGGTAGGTCATTACACTCAGCATTCTAGGTTAAAATTTTACACTCTCAATAAAAAAAAAAAAAAATTAAAAAGTTTTGCTTTAAAATTCAGCAGCGGAAACATTGCGATAATTATCTGTCACACAACAATGTCTAAAGTCATGAAAAAAATACAAAATTCTTAAGGTGAGAAATTGTTATTAATAGGTAAAAAATGGATATTTATAAGTAAACTTTGATAAGAATCAATAAAAATTTTTGGGTAAAATACAAAACTGATCTTTTAAGTTTATTCAGATTTCATTTCAGTTCCCTGACTTTGTTTTTGTTTATTTCAGTCCTCTAACTTTCAAGTTTATTCAATTAAGGTTTTTCCATCAACTTTTGTTATATGTTGTGGTTAATTTTTCAATTTGATAAATTTTTCTTCAAAATTTTTAAATTAAAAAAATTCAATTAATAATTGAAAAATATTTTCTAGATTTTTTTTTTCAAAAAGTTTTAACAAAAGTTAACGGAAAGGCTTTAATTGAATAAATTTGAAACTCAGAGGGCTGAAATGAACGAAAATAAAGTTAAAGAGATGAAATGAAATTTGAAGAAAGTTAGAAGGTTAGTTTTACATTTTAGTAAAAAATTTTCAATTCAATATTGAAAAAAAAAAAATAGTACGAAAATAATTATGTGTAACATTACTTATCTCACAATAGCTAGATTCTATTGTAGAATCCACAAACAAGGAGAACAAAGACGCATGACATAACCTTTTCCAACCGATAGGTTATTCCCAATTTGACATGATTGCTCAACTGTTCCATTAATCCAAATAGTTCCTTTCACAACGAATTTTAAATAATTTTTATAATAGTTGAAGTTGTTATAAATAAGGAAAATTTTAACTTATCCCATAAGAACATTGATTTAAGAATTATTTTTTAAATAAAAATTTTATGAAAAAAAGTAATTAACTTTTTTTACAAATTTTTATATTTTTCATAAAAGTGATAAAGCTTTCTTAAAATGACTTATTGATAAATTTTCTAAAGTCATTAGTTAACAAGGCCCATAAAATAAAACTTACACCAAAATGATTAAGTTTAAATAATGTTATACAAATCATAACATGAAATAAGTTAAGAAAAAAATTATGAAATTTATTTTATCTTAGGTTTTACTAACGTATGTCTTAGTAAACCACTTTTAAAAAGTTTTTATAAAAACAAAAAATTTATTAATTTTTATTATAATTTTTATTAATTCCCCATAAAATATTTCTAAAAAAATGAATGATTAATTTTTGTCGATTGAGCTTTTATATTTAGCACGGTTGATTTCAATTCAACATCCAAGCCCACCACGTCAGTACAAGGGCAAAGTGATGGTACCAGTCGAGATTAATGAACATGGCGCATGCTGGGACAAGAAAAATCACGGACTTTAGACAGAGTTAGTGGGCAGTCACTTTGTGCCCAACCTAGAAGCAGCCAACCCAACTTTAAGCCTAAAACATCACCTTTTTCAAAGTAATCACTTTAGAGTATTGCAATTTTTTTAAAGAAAATAGAAGAAACATAAAAAAAATTACACAACTTTTGTTATAAATCGTTTTGTTCTTATATATTTTTATATATATAAAGTTCAAACCTAAATAAAATGATTGAATATCTGCATTTCTGATTTTTTTTTTAAATTCTTATTATCTATTTAAAACTAATTTAATGATAAAATAAATTTTTTTTTTTTTTAGATTATCCATTAAATTCTATAAAAGCCCCCCCTCCCCCACTTATATATAAAAAATTTATATTCTCCAATGAAAATTGAAATATAAAAAAACAAAACAATTTATAATAGAAATTTTAAATTTCATAAAATTAAGACACATATTTTACTCAAATTTGACATTTTATTATTACCATTATTTTCATTAAGAATGTGTGTTTTTCTTGTTTTACTTTACTCACATGATATATATATATATATATATATATGTTTGTATTTTGTTTCATTTAGTCATATATGATATGTTATATTATGTAATGATGATATTAAAAATGTATATTACTTGATTTTGAATTAATAATTTGATATAATTTAGGTAGCATTATGTGATGAAGTCTTTGATATATTTATTTTGTAATATATATAACCTCAAACGGTACATGAAGTAAATTGACATCAAAATACTCTATTTCAAATGAATAAACCGGAATAAACAAGGAAGGGAATTGACAACTTTGATTGATATGAAACGCACCACATGATCATTCATGCATGAATAAAGAACTAGTTGTTGTTTTTAAAATTACGAGTATAATTGAGTAAATTGCATGAGTTCCATATCTATTGAGTCTTGATTCTAACTCTGTAAATTGTTGAACATGCAGGTACTCAATGACGAGACATTTGCTATTCTAGTCCTCATGGCATTGTTCACCACCTTCATCACAACTCCAACAGTCATGACCATTTATAGACCAGCTCGTGGCATCTCCACCAGAACTCATCGAAAAAAATTGTGTGACTTGACCACGACCGATGACTCCAAAGACGAGCTTCGTATTCTTGCTTGTGTTCATGACCCTCGAAACGTACCCTCCATCATTGCCCTCATTGAGTCCACTAGAAGCACTAAGAATTCCATTCTCAAACTCTTTGTCATGAATCTAGTCAAGCTCACAGAACGCTCTTCTTCGATCGTTATGGTCCATCGGGTCCGTAGGAATGGTTTTCCCTTCTTTAATCGTTTTCGCCGAGGCGAGTGCCATGACCGAGTGGCTGAAGCATTCCAAGGTTATAGTCAATTAGGCCGAGTTATGGTTCGGCCTACCACAGCCATTTCGGCCATGTCTACCATGCATGAGGATATTTGCCACGTGGCAGGTGATAAGAGGATCACGATGATCATCTTGCCCTTCCATGTACGATGGAGAGACGAGGGAGATGGGTTGGCTGAGAATGTGTCCCAAAGTTGGAGAGAAGTGAATCAGAGGGTACTAAAGGATGCACCATGCTCAGTGGCTGTGCTTGTGGACCGGGGTTTTGGTACTGAGACCCAGAATCCAGGACCTAATTCTAGTGTGGCTCATAGGGTTTGCATAATCTTCTTCGGTGGACCTGATGATCGCGAGGCCTTGGAATTGGGTGGTAGGATAGCGGAGCATCCAGCAGTTAAGGTGACACTTATAAGGTTCGTTGAGAAGGATGGGAAAGAGTCTAAGGGCGAGATGTTGCGGCTCTCACCGGCCCAGACACAGTGTAGTGATCAGATCTCCCAGACACAGTGTAGTGATCAGACCAATAGCTTCTCCACCGCTAAAATGAATTGTGAGAAAGAAAGGGTAAGATACTATTTCAGTTCAGTTTGGATAAAGGAGAAGAGAGAAGGAGTAGATTAGAGTTGGTCAAAAATTAAACTTAATGAAATATAGTCTTATAGAAAGATTAATGTTCCATATTTCTGGTCAAATTTACTCTACTTTTCCTCTCTTCCCCTCTAGCAAAATTGGCCATCAGTCTCTCTATTAGACTACTACCTCAGTACTATCATTAAGTTTAGATACGTAATAAAATTTTCAAATTTTTTTCATGCCCGTAAAGTTGGTAGATTATGATTAGCGTAGTGATCCCACCTGAAAAATCTTACACGAATCATAATCTGTCATATCAAATCTTGTGAAAGAAAGTCGTCAAATTTTTGTTATGTAAACTTGTTACCTAAAAAAAAGACCTTATATATGTTTGTAACAGCTAATTGGTCGTATAGCATGCACTAAAGTCAATTAATTTCTAATTTCTGTACATAAACAGAAGCTGGATGAGACTGCAGTTGCTGAGTTTCGACGCAAGTGTGGCGGGGTGGATTATAAAGAGGAAGTGGCTAGCAATGTCATAGAGGGGGTGTTGACAATAGGGCAGAGTAGAGACTATGATCTTATAGTTGTAGGGAAGGGTCGGTTCCCATCAAATATGGTAGCTGAGGATGCAGAGCTAGGGCCTATTGGAGATATATTGACCTCTTCAGCCCATGGCATTGTGTCTTCAGTGCTTGTGATTCAACAACATGCAGAGGAGGCTCCTGAGTCAAAGGTATGTAGTAGAGTATGAGAAGTTTACAGCTGATGAATCGTCAAGTGTGCCAGACATTTCATAGGATTTTGTTTGATCAGAACAACTATATGTAAAGTGTACACGTACCTTGTCACAACATCAATGCTAGCACCATACATTTTCATTAACATTGCCACAACTGTCCAATATGGCTAACTGTGAGTGACAAAAAGAAAATAGTGGGTTCATATGATTGATAGTAATAGACAATTTAATAATAGATAGTCAATCACAATTTCTCACATGAGACAATTTTTGCAATGTGTGTATGAAATTGTATGGTACTAGCTAGAATTATTAGTTGGAATAGTTGCAACTAGTTCGGCTTTTAACAATATGGAATCTGGCCATTTGGTGCTCTTGTCATATATTGTAAAATAATCTCTCTTCGTTTCAATTGTTGGTCTTGATAGAGAACTCGGTCCTAGCCTTACCAAGGTATTCCCTGAAAAGGAGGAAAATGTTGAAGGTATAGGGCCACGATTTTATTCTTGAACATCACATTATTTAAAATTTAAAAACATTATACACGTGAAATTTGTGATATATAATTTGAATTAAATAGATTAATTTTAAAATGGAGAAAATTCTTTCCAAATTGTTTGAAATTTTAATACTTATAAATTAAAGTGATAATACTTGCAATTAGTGTCACATTAACAACAAAATAAATTAATATTTAGTAAAATTATGTATAATTTTTAGTTTAATAAAATTATGTATAATTTTTAGTTTAATAGAATTATATTTTTAAATTAAAAATTCAACCCTATAGCTTTAGAAGTAACAAATTAAATCTTGAGATTTTAAAAAATAACCAATTAGATATTATATTTTCAAAGGTAATAAATTAAATCTTGAGAAAAATCTACTCATTTAAGTGGAAAAACACTGTGTTTGGGGTTTAAATAAATTGAGGGATTAATTTATTACTTTTTAAATCCTCATGGTTTATTTTAGTACTTTTAAAACTACAAGGTTTAATTTGTTACACCCATTAATTATAAAGTTTAAAATGCAACTTTTCCCTTTTTAAATTTTTTTTAAAGATATCAAGGCTCAATCCTAGCCAATGTCCAAGTCTATTATCCAAAGTCATTGTATCTAATCCTACTTAGAATGCAAACAAAATCATTATAATTTTACTAGGAGTGTAAAAAAAGTAATTTTAATTCTACTTGTAGTGTAATTATATTAATCATAGATTTGTCTAGAATTTAGTTTACTATAAATATTAATTTGCCCTTCAATGGGTTCAGTATACATTTAGAACTTTATTTTAGAAGAGTAATAGATAAAACTTAATGGTAAAGATATACAGTCTTCAAGATCTTTCCATTGTAAATCTAGGCCTATGAGGCTAAATCATGTCAATTTCGTTCTCTTTTTTTCACTCTCTCCATCCTTTGTTTCAAAGTTGTGTCATGCGTGCATTTCCTACGTAGCCTTTCCATTGTGAATGTTCACCTCTAAGCCTAAGGTTGAACCATGTTAATTCATTGTATTATGATATTCTCTCTCTCAGTTAATGGAAATTGTAGTTACTATCATGTTCACTGGCCAGTAGCTATACCCAAAAAATCAAAAACAAAAACCCAGTTTTTTAATAATCACTTGTGGTGTTTTAGAACAAGTTTTGTTTGGTTTGTGTTCAAAGTTCGAAACCCATCTACAAAAAAATAGAGAAGGGCCTAATTTGAATCTGACTCAAGGAAAATTTATGCTTAAGAATTAGAAATCAATAAAGAGCTCAACAATGTTTTTTTTTTTTTTTCACTAAAGAATTTGTATGTAATCGAGTCGTTGTCAAATCTTATTTCATTTTCTTGGAAAGTGTTGTATTTATCTAGTACTTACCTTGTTTTTACCTGAGGAACTTGTGAGAAGGCCAGATAATTATAGAGTCAATCAATGATAGCATTATAGCAGGTTACTCTCTCTTAATTTGTGTGGCACAGAGAAATTGAATTTTGAAACAAATGGGTTAAGCTATGAATTGAACAAATGTTTTTAAAACTTGGAATGATGTAGATACACATGATTGCATTATTTGCATTCTCGCCCATCAAAGCCATTTAGATTCTGTGTTATCATTGGAATGCCCCACTTGATGAGAGTTTGTAGAATGGTCAGTATAATTAGAAAGGAGAGTAGGATTCTGAATTGCAATTTCATTTTTGGAGTTGGCTGTCTGCTTCATTTATTTTCCCATATTTTCTAAGTCTTTGAATAGATTGTCTCTTTGTCATAAGCTAGGTTGTCCACATAATTCACACGGGCCACTGATTTCAAGACCCATCAATTTTCTCTTGGGATAGTCCTTAAACATATATTCCTTGTGCAAGCTGTGACTAACTCATTTCCTTTATTCTCTGCCTGGCACACCAGTTTAAAGGGATTCTATGGATAAAGTAGATTAAGGCAAGCATGACAGCTGTGAACAAAAATGAGATTCCATGTATTTGTAGGATATAGCATGTCTGGGTGCCAAGGAAGGATATAAGAAAACGAGGGTAAAAAGGTTCAAATACTTGTCACATTGAAATAAGCCTTTGCAAAAGATGTTTCCCACTATCCAATTGATTGAATGGAGATAAGTTCTATGAATGGGTGCCAATGAACTGTGGAACTTAGTACATAAAAATGGGCAGAGGGTGAGGTTCTAGGTTAAAATCAATGTACGTTTTTTGACCCCTTAAAACACAACCAGATTAACCTAGTTAATTAGCCAAGTGATTACTTAATCAAATTATTTAAATCTAGGTTAACACAAATATATCATATCATTGTAAAGTGTAAAAAATAAATAACACAACGATATAATAACTCAGGAAAACCAAATAGGTAAAAAAATCTGGAAATGATTTAACCTAACTATCTTCAAGGTAAAACAAATCCACTATGAAAGAATTGAAGTTTACACAATAGTGATTTAGACCATTAACACCATTAACATCCTATTGCTACCTCGAGTAGGAAACTTACTACCATGACCATGTGACAGCTTCGAGTCCACGGATTACTTCTTTCTTGGATTCATAGCAACCACAACTACTCCCAGTTGTGTTTTCTTTAGGCTCTTTATGTAGTAATTGAAACAATCACTAGGCTCTTAACATCAATCTTGAGATTGGAAACCCTAAGTATATATGAAGGCAAATACATCTAGATCTCAAAAGAGATTCATACACATAGCATAAACAACATCAATAAAATGTGACTAGGGTTTTTCCTTTTATACTTAAGGCAAAACATAAAACCCTATATGTCAAACGGGCTTGGGCTGAGTTGAAAAATTTTGCAGAAAAATAATCTGCATGAGCTTCGATCGATCGAGTCTAATTCTCGATTGATCAAGCCAGGTAGATTTACACAGTAAATCTTCCAGTACGCTCGATTCCAACTTTACAGATGAATATACTTTGAGCAAGTCTAAAACAAGACTAAACGTTTTGATCGTGATTTGCCAACATTACAAAATGAAGTTCTAAGACATTTAAACCAAGTCTTAGAACCCAACAATCAAAATTTAGAGTTACCTATATTTTTTAAAGAAATTATAACTGTATTGTGAAGCTTTATCAACATTTTCAGATAGTTTAATATATTTAATTTTTTTTTTTGGGAATCACAAATATCATTTTGGATTTGTTAAAAAATATTTGGTTATGCACTAGTGGTTCACAGTAACTCAGACAGTGAATGAACAAATCCAAACTTTTATGCAGACTAGCTTTGGCTTAAGGCATGTATGACAAATCTTATTACTTTACATGTATTGAGTTATTGTGCATACATGCTTTGCAGATGCCTATCTTGGTTTTCATATTTAAATAATAATAATAATAATAATAATAATAATAATAATTTCCTTCACTTTGATGTCAAGGAATATATGCAAAAACCAAGATTTGTTCACATTTAATCATGACAAGGACATTAATTATCATTTCTCAATATGCCAGTCTTATGATAATCTTATATGATAGTTAATGTGAAGCTCTCTCCTAGAGACTTGAACCTCGACTTTTACCTCCAACACTTTGTGGAGTGACCACCACATCAATCATGAGGAAATATGCCTTGAGCCCATTACAACAATGATACCATGGTGCCCAATTGGTTTAAAACTTTAAATAGTGGAAATATGGCCTTGAGCCCATTACAAGATGTAAAAAATTATGGGTCATGAGCCCATGAATGCGGTTGATTGCCCGGGAGGTTGTAAGACATTTGTTTTTAGGTAATAAAATTTATAGATGACCAAAATGAGTATTCTTAAAATTTTCTTCTTATCTTTTTGTTTGTCTTTTTATAAGACAATTTTTACTATATACTGCCACACATTTTTTGTAAGAGAGCTACAAATAATAGAGCTTCATATTTTTAGAGTTTTGACTTTGTGTTTGTAAAGTTTTACTGCAATTTTCTTACATTATAGTGATGTGGCCTCCAAGTAAGCATTAGGAACAAGTGAAGAGCCTCCACATATAGACACAAAAGAAAAAAATAATAATAAAAAACAAGAGCTCAACACCCTGCAAATAATACATGATTTTAGAGCTTCAACAATAAAAGCATTCACATACGAGAATGTAAA
Organism: Quercus lobata; assembly: GCF_001633185.2. Classification (NCBI taxonomy): domain Eukaryota; kingdom Viridiplantae; phylum Streptophyta; class Magnoliopsida; order Fagales; family Fagaceae; genus Quercus; species Quercus lobata. Next base: position 31,007,922 of record NC_044910.1, on the reverse strand, counting down.
AAATATTTATTTTACATCCTTAAACACTATTTTATCTATCTTACTAACTTATTTAACAATACACCCAACAATTTAGTTCTTATTCTCACATACAACCCAATAAAATAATATAAACTACAAAAACAAATAATATAAAAAATCACTTATCCCTCTCCTCCTTCTTCCCTCTCTCTCTCTCTCTCTCTCCCCCCCTCTCTCTCTCTCCCCCCCAACAACCACAATCAAAACCCACCACCAAACCACCCACCTCCACCTTTGAAACACCAGCCACCACCGAACCACCCATCCACCACGGAAACTCCAGCCACCACCCACCTCAAAAACATCAACCCACCACCGAACCACCCATCCATTACTAAAAACTAGCCATCACCAAACTAACCACCCACCACCGAACCACCCATCCACCACGGAAACACCAACCACCATCCACCTCAAAAACATCAACCCACCACCGAACCACCCATCTATTACTAAAAACTAGCCACCACCAAACTAACCACCCACCACTGAAACACCAAACAACCAACCACCACACTAAAATCCCAAATCCAAACACACCAAACCCAAATCACAAACGCAAACCCAAACCACAACCTCACTGATCCACTAATAGGTGCTGTATGGGTGTAGATTCTGTGGTGTGTGCAAGTGTTGATGTGTGTGTAGTGCAAGTGCTGAAGAGGTGCAGGGCTGAAGTTGTGCACGTACTAAGGCTGTGCTGTGCTAAGCTGGAGGCAGTTAAAGGTAGAGCTGAGTTGGAGTTAGTTAGGTAGTTATGGCTGAGCTGAGTTGGAGTTAATTAGGTAGTTATTGTGATTAGTTGTTATGCAGTTAGTGGATGAATCAGATTGTATAAATAAATTAGGGAATGAATTGTAAGGACCTTATGTGAAATGTATAAATTTGTTCTTCTTTTCCTTTGTTTCTTCCTTATCTCTTTTCCTTCTTCTTTCCTTTAGCTCTGTTCTTTAAGTCTTGGAGGCCTAGTTTCCCTCGAAGAAACTACCAAAGTGTTCTTGATTTCAATCATATTAGCAGGATCTTATCATCCACAGCCAAACCCATGCTATCACCACTGCAATACCCATGAGCCACCAGCAACCCACAACCCATAAACCCAAAACTGAAACCCACAACCCACTTATGGTCAAACCACCATTGCACCACCTGAGAAAGAGGGAAGTCCAGAAGAAGCACAGAACAAATAGAGAGAGATGGAAGAAATAGAGGGAGAGTGATGAGAGAAAGAGAATATATATTAAACAAAGGGAAAATCAAATTTTCATCCTCCTAATATAAGTTCTATATTAAACAAAGGAAAAGCAAGCTTCCATCTTGCTACAGTAAGTTCTATAAGAGCTCTAAAATTCTACACCATTGTATCTACTACTACAAAAGCCTATTACACTTAGAGTTGATGGAATTCATGGGCTTGCCCTTATAGTTTTTACTTTCGGCTAATCAAGTTATAGTTTATCACAATTAATTGAACCCATCTTAATTTTGACACCTTGCTTTTCTTCTCTATCAAGAAGGAAAATCAAAGTTTTTATTAAGTAACAGAGGCCAAATCTGTTGGGTGCAACGTTGGTTATGAGTAGCTATAGGAGAGAATTTATTATTTTAGTTTGTGAGGCATATAGGGTAAGAAAAATATGGAGATGGATGCTTTAAAAAAGAAAACTTTTTCAGTTTTTTTGTAAGGAGGAGGCACAGGTACAGAGTTGCAATTCCTCTGTATTCTACTTCATTTCATTTCCCTGTAATTCTTAGTACATGGCTTTTATCTAGACATCTTCTTTTGCTACTTCTTCAAAATTTTGATGCTCACATGCAACAAATGCTACATCACATGGTTCATAAATCAATATCAATCAAAATATATATCATCTGGGAAAACATGAGGTTCTGCCAAGTGGCGTATTTTATGCAAAAATAATGGTTATATTCTTAAGTGTCACATCAGAGATAAGAACAAATTGAATATTGACATTTTTTTTTTTTTTCATTTGGTTCAATATTTCAAGACTTTCCTAATTAACAAATAAATATTCTTTGTATCTTTTTGTGTAATGTTTCAAAACTTTTCATCCATCACACATACACACAAAACACTTTGCATTTTAATTCATCATTTCCACCTCTTGCACTTCTACATCTTTATATATACTTATCCATAACCCTTCATGCTATCCCATATCAAATACACAGACAAAAAATTATGTCATTTACCTTCAATCTTTCGACGACACCTACCTAGCTCTAATATTGTTGTCTCATCTAATCCTAACTCATATGAGTTGGCTACAACCAAGAAAGGGGGGATTGCATTTTATATTGAATAACAACAGCAATTACAATTTTGATGTTAAAGTTGGACGTTGTGGATTTGTGGGTTTTGTAAATGATTTGATTGATTGTGAGTATTTGAGATATGTATTTTGTTTTAGAATTAAGGAGAAAGAGAAAGACACATTTTATATCAACTTTTATTCTACAATATTCCTCCAAAGTTTTTTTTTTTTTTTTTTTTTTTTTTTTTTTTTTTTTTTTTTTTTTTTTTTTTTTTTTTTTTTTTCAATTGAATAATTACAATAGATATGTGTGTGCAATTTATAATTGTTGCATTTTATGATGAACTCATTTTTAATAAAGTTCTATGACAATTATGCTATAATACATACACAACATTCTCCAAAACTATTTTACATAAAATGTTACAACATTATCCATACATCACATAGGTAACTTACTAGTTTCTCTTAAATAACATACCTTTCCTGGTGGAGTTCCGAAATCTAAGGATGTTCCAATTGATGTGCTTGGACTTTCTAATGGGTTGTGATCCTATGACTTGGACTTGCATTTGGAGTTGATTTAGGGCTTGAATATTCTTGATTTGTCACTGGTTTAATAATCTTAAAAATTTTAGGCCTTTGAGTGGAGGCGATTACCCAATTCCATGTTGCTGATTCAGCGAAGATAACATCATGAAAAATCACCAACTTATTGGTTTTGGGGTTGAACAGGAGCTAGCCTTTTGATTCATTGTTGTGGCCGCCAAAGATATTCATCTCTCTTTTTTATCAAACTTTTCTCTTTCTTGCTTTGGAATTTAAGCATAAGCAATACATCCAGAGTCCAAACACTTTTGTTGATGGACCTAGGGTTTATGTCCATGCCAAGCTTGATATAAGTCTTGTTCAGAATGGCCTTTGTAGAAGACCAATTTAAAATATATATAGCAATGTTAATTGCTTCTGCCCAAAAACTATTTGAAATTCCTTTCCGTTTCAACATGCTTCATGTCATTTCTACAATTGTATGATTCTTGTGTTATGCCATGCCCTTTTGCTATGGAGTGTGTCATACTGTGAGTTGTCTTTGCTCTTTGAAATATTTTAGCTTGGGTTCATAAATAAATTCTCTGCCACGATTTGTTTTAAGAGATTTTATTGGTCCGCAGCACTTTGTTTTTTCTTTTTCTTTTTTTTAAAAAAAAAAAAAATTTATAGAAGTGCTTCAAACTAGAGAAGAAACTTAGTGTGCATTTGAAATGCATGTTTTCTGTGTGTTCCTGTGTTTTACTGAAAAACAGTAGGTCCCATACACTGTTTACAGGACACGTAAGTATTTTTTCAGCAAAAAAATTTTTAAATCTGGGTCCTACGGTACTATTCACACATTTAAAAATTAATTTGTTATAGTATTTTTAGTTTTCAGTTTTCAACAATAAGCGGTATCTAAACAAACCCTTAAAGCCTTTAATTTTTGTTTAATAAAATCAACCCATTCGAGTATAGTCATCAACAAATAAAAGAAAGTATCTATTATCATTGAGTGATGGGGTTCTTATTGGTCCACAAATACCAACATGCACCAATTCAAGTGGTGCTCAAGCTCTCCATGCAGTTTTTGGAAACAGGAGCATGTGCATTTTCCATAAATGCATCCTTCACAAACTTGATTTACTTTGTGTCGAGTGACGTTTTGCGGCAAGGGCCAAAAAAATGGGTGAACGGCTCAAACCTCCCATTGGGTTCTTTGGAAGTGATTATTTGTAGAGAGTATTAAGCTCAAAATTCCAATATTTAGTAAATAAAGGCTGATGGTGCTTCAATAAGAAGGAAATCAAAATGCCAATAAGTAAAATGAAGTAAAAAGTATAAACATAATAGATTTGAAATTTCAACCCATAGTCAGCGAGAAGAGGAAATTAAGAGAGATTGTGAGGAAGAGAGGGAAGGTTCCCTTGTACCTATATTTCCACCCCAAACTTCGAAATTGTGAGAATGTTAGTTGGCTGAATAGCCTTTTGCTTTAAAGTTTTAGCTCTAGAGATAAAACGTGTTTGGTTTTGTTTTGAGCTGAAGGGAGAGTTTTATAATAGTCTTTAGGTGTTCTTAATGATTGGTTTTTAGGCTAAAAGATAAGACTATGGACCTCCAAGGTGCTAAGTTGACGTTTGGTTTAGATTTGTTTTAGTTGGGTAAAAGAGTTAGTTTGCTTTATGCATAATTTTGGAAAGATTTGACTAAGCCCCCATTGGCTCCTCATTTTTAGTTGTTTCAGACTCTTGGGAGGCTCACCTAAGTGAGGGCTAGCAGCTAGAGTTGGCCAATGAGAGCCAACTATTTTTAAAGGGAAAAATGGGTTCAGGTAGAAACTTTGGGTCATAATCACTAGAGCATAAAAGCTCTTTTGGAGTGGAAATTTCGGATATAAGACCTCTTCTATGAGCCTGAGATGCTACCAATGTCCCTTGCCCACTTGGTAGCACGCCTAGGTTGGGCACATGCAAAAGGTTCAAAAGAAAATGACTCATACCCTTCAAACTACACTTATTCAATTTCCCTAATATGTTACATGGGCTTGGGCCATACTTAAAGAATTAAATATGATGGTACTTTTGCCACTATGGAAATTTTCTTCTTATCTATAATGGTACCTTCAACATCATCAAAATTTATTTTGTAGCCTTATTTTAATAGTTGTCCAAGACTTAATTGATTTGCAGATAATCTAGGAACATAATGCACATCATAGAGAGTTACCTCCTTTTGATTCAACAACTACAGATTTTCCTTTGATGTCGTGAAATTCTACTTCTCCAAGCTTTTACTTTGTATGTGAAGCCTTCGTCAAGACTCACGAAAAAATTTTATGTTCTCTGTCATATGATTACTGCAAGTACTATCTAGATACCATATATATTTATATTCTTGTTGCATAGACATACATGAGAAAAATACTTATCTTCAACTTCCTTAGTGAAGTGGCTTCATTTTCTTCTTTTGCATCTTTGTAGTAATAGACTCTTTGGAGTGATTTGGGATTTTACATTTAGTGCGTTGAAAACAACAATTTTTGGACTCATGTCCTAATTTTTTTATTATTTATCTTTACAAATAATGCATTAAGAGTCAAAGTGACCTTAAGAATTTCTCTTACTAGAAAATTTTCTTTTTCATCTGCCTCAACCTCTAAAACTTTGTTTTCCACATCCTCTAAATTGGCTCCTTTGTTGAGAGGAGCTACTGGCTTTGATTTATTTTTTATTTCTATTTTTATTTTTCGCAATTTAAACTTTCGATTGGAATGCTTGTTCTAGAGGTTGGGTAGAAAATCTGCCCATCTTTTTTTCATGTGCTTCAAGGGATCCATAAAGCTCATCTAATGTAAGCTTTGATAGATCTTTAGCTTCTTCAATTGTAGCAACCACATGCTCAAATTTTAATGAGAAGCTTCCTAATATTTTTTCTACAATTTTTTTTTTTTTAATCAGCCACACTGGAAAAAGGTATCTAAACCCTTGTTGTTTTATTTTAATTAAGTTTAAGTCTGACGAGAATAATATTCTACAACTAGCAATTTATTTATTTTCAAACAGATCCATTTACTATCTATTATTTGATTGACTGATCCTTTATATTGGAATGGGTAAAGTGTAAAATAATTTATTTTATCTCCATAGCCTTTCGAGAAAAATTATTGCACAATTTCATTGCCTTTCATTTGCAAAATTATCAAATTTTCTCCAAAGATTTTGTAGTTTAATAGAAATTACTTTATTATAGTCACAAAATTGTTTTTTTTTTTTTTTTTCAAAATTCCCGATGCTTTTTCAGATTTAGTTGCACTCGAGATTCTAGGAAAAATAGTTTTACTTACCCCTTTTTGGATGAAGAGTAGAACCCTTGTATCTCTTTGCTTATATTCTTACTACTTTGCCATGTTTCCTGAACTTGCTGGTTCTTTGTAGCCTTCTTCAATTGAGTGTTTTCATTTGTGTGCTCTCACTAGTGAAAGATGGAAACAATTTATTGGGTATAATTGAAGGTGGATGTACTTTAACTCGCTGCCATGGTTATAACTTATGTAGGACGATTTAGGACAATAGGGGCTCGCTCTAATACCAAAATTGTTGGGTGCAAGGTTTGAAATAACAACTCAAGTGGGTAAGAATTTTAGCAAAATATTGAACTAGCAGTTTTTAAAAATTTAGATGGTAAAGAGCACCGGGTAGCAACAATAGAATAGCAATTATAGCATTGCAATGAAATGAAAGGCAAAGCAGTTGCAATACTCTGATTTGAGTGAATGTTATTATTGTGGTATCCTCAATTATTGTGTATTGTCAAATGAATCATTTGGTATAAAAATTAAAAAAAAAAAAAAAAATAAATGGAACATGGTATAAAATTAGACTTCGATTGAAATCTAATTTTAATTTTAATTTTTATTGAATATTTTCTCTATTTCAGCTTTCATATAATAATATATATTATTAATTTTTGCGATACTTTTTAGGCAAAATTACTACTGGGAATTAAATTTGCAAAGCAATACATCTTACAGGAGAGGGTGTCTTTATTGCAATCATTATTTTATTATTATTAATATATATATATATATATTTATATATATATATACATATATATATATATATATATATATGTGGGGCCCTACAATTTGTGGACCAGATCCATTTGCCCTTAGAGAGTCCGAAGGCCCAATCCGAGGAGAGCTGTGGCCCAAGCTCTACAACGCAGAGCACAAAAGAATTTTGGGAGGCAGCCGAGGACAGTGTAGTCCTCGGCAGATCCATAGTCCCACCAGAACAAAGGGGTGAAACTGGTATAGGGACGAATTCGTAAGGAGATCCAAGATACCTCGGGGAGGTTATCCTTACTACCCTTCCAGATAAGACCCAGCGCCTGACAGAGCCGTACTCTGCAGTTTTATCAAACCATCCCCAACAATTCCGGGATTGGACTGATGGGACAAATGTCAGTGTTTGTAAAGACTGACCCTACACGTGGACGAAGGATAGCGAATGCAAGCTAGTATAAAATAAGGAAGTAAGTAAATCACAGGGGGGAGCCCAGCCCCAAATAAGAAAGAAAGACTACGTGGGGAAACATCTCAACCAGACTGGACTTCACGGAAGAAATCCCGCCGTTGGGTAACCGGGATAAGATCTCAAAAGGTCCTCAGATCAGCTTCGAGGAGCTCCATCCCACGGGGTACGACGCCTTAGAGCTTCCTCTAAAGCCATGACCGGGCATCGCCACTTGGCCAGCGGCTAGCTTTTCAAGCCCACTCTCTACAAATCATATTGTGAGGGACCTTTATTGCGTGAGCCCAAAAATGTTAGTGGGCCGCAAAGGAATCGTGTCCTTACAATTGGCGCCGTCTGTGGGAAGCTTGCGCGCTGGCGCAGGTGGCGGTGGAATCGACTCATGGGCAAGCAGAAGTTTCTGGGATCTCCTCCGTCTCCGACGACATCTAGTTGTTGCTCCGACGTAAGCTTCTGCTAGGGGCTACGTCTCGCAGTGCTGAGGGCGCGGATGTCTCTAGGGGCTTCCAGCCTCAGACCAACTTTCCCCGTCCTGGTGTAGGAGCTTGTGGTCGAAACATAAAAAAAAATCTTCCAAGTTTTGGACAGAACCAAGGCCTTGCATGGTCCTCGGACTCAAGCCTATGGGGAAACCAAGTACATTAAAAAGATCGTAAGTTTTGGACAGAACCAAGGCCTTGCATGGTCCTCGGACTCAAGCCTATGGGGAAACCAAGTACATAAAAAGATCGTAAGTTTTGGACAGAACCAAGGCTTCTTGCATGGTCTCGGACTCAGCCTATGGGGAAACCAAGTACATAAAAAGATCGTAAGTTTTGGACAGAACCAAGGCCTTGCATGGTCCTCGGACTCAAGCCTATGGGGAAACCAAGTACATAAAAAGATCGTAAGTTTTGGACAGAACCAAGGCCTTGCATGGTCCTCGGACTCAAGCCTATGGGGAAACCAAGTACATTAAAAGATCGTAAGTTTTGGACAGAACCAAGGCCTTGCATGGTCCTCGGACTCAAGCCTATGGGGAAACCGAGTACATAAAAAGATCATAAGTTTTGGACAGAACCAAGGCCTTGCATGGTCCACGGACTCAAGCCTATGGGGAAACCAAGTACATAAAAAGAGCATAAAGTTTTGGACAGAACCAAGGCCTTGTATGGTCCTCAGACTCAAGCCTATAGGGAAACCAAGTACAAAAATTATTAGTATTACAAGTTTTGGACAGAACCAAGGCCTTGTATGGTCCTCGGACACAAGCCTATGGGGAAACCAAGTACAAAAATTATTAGTATTACAAGTTTTGGACAGAACCAAGGCCTTGTATGGTCCTCGGACTCAAGCCTATGGGGAAACCAAGTACAAAAATTTTAATTATTACAAGTTCTGGACAGAACCAAGGCCTTGTATGGTCCTCGGACTCAAGCCTACGGGGAAACCAAGTACAAAAATTTTAATTATTACAAGTTCTGGACAGAACCAGGGCCTTGTATGGTCCTCGGACTCAAGCCTATGGGGAAACCAAGTACAAAAATTTTAATTTTTACAAGCTCTGGACAGAACCAAGGCCTTGTATGGTCCTCGGACTCAAGCCTATGGGGAAACCAAGACAAAAAAATTTTAATTATTAAAGTTCTGGACAGAACCAAGGTCTTGTATGGTCCTCGGACTCAAGCCTATGGGGAAACCAAGTACAAAAATTTTAATTATTACAAGTTCTGGGCAGAACCAGGGCGTTGTACTTTCCTCGGACTCAAGCCTACGGGGAAACCGATTGCTCGGATAAAAAAAAGGGGGTTTGGACTTCGCAATATGGGCTACTGGATAAAAAGGTCAGGTCATTTCATCTACGGCTTAAACACCCTAAAGGGTTAGGCCCAACGAAGGAGCAAGGAAGGTGGTGGAACGCCCCAGTATACAATGACCTAAGAGGTCTGTTCATTTAGTGGGTGGTATGTTTTGAAACGGTTATTCCTCACACGGCATCAAGCCTTCGTTTCTCTCCTCGGCTAGCAGGGGATAAGCAAACGGTCAAACGCCTTTTAAACTTGTCTTCGAAATCTCTCCAATCTCTGCCACATTGTTGCTCATGCTAAGAGAAGAACACACTTTAAAAAAAAAAAAAAACGAAGAAGAAGGAAATAGTAAGGAAGAAATCAATGAAGAAGATGGAGGACATGAATGAAGAAGATGGAGGACATGAGTAAGGAAGGAGGAGAAGAAGAGAGAAGAGATAAAAAGAAAGAAAAGGAGCAAAAGAGGGAAAAGAGAAAGCACCAGAACGGAACTGGTGCTGGGAAGACTATAAGAAGAAGGCGGGGGAGGGCACCAGGGAGCAAAAGAGGGAGAAGCAGAAGCACTTAGCCCCTGCCTCAGCCCTGACTCCTAACACGCTGGTGCCATATTAGGTACGCTCGTGAGGAGCCGGGTGGTGCTGGTCTTGGTTGTTCTCGACTCAGTCACGCCGAGAAGTCGACATGACGAGCCCCTGCTTCGGATTTTGGCTAAAAGAGAGGCGGGACAGATCTTAAGTCTGCGCCACCCTTGCCCTGACCGAGCCATTTCAAGTTTTGTCAGAATATGGTGTTTTGAGGAGGAGCGTGTTTCCTTCATCATTCGTTATGGAGGGCGTATGCGGATATGATGTATAACAAACGGGCTAAGTGGACGCTAAAGGGGGATGCGGATTTCAAATTTTAGAAGGAAGGAGAGGAGTCTGTACGAAAGTCACTGCCACCTGCTTGCCTTCTTATAGGAAGGGCAAAACGGATGGAATTAAATGCGTTCAGAGTTTCCAAAAGAATCTGAAGAGAAAAGAGGCGCCCGTTCCGTTTCCCCACCTTATCAGATGAGCCG